>NW_019671921.1:367110-394973 GCF_002708625.1 Rhizopus microsporus ATCC 52813 | reverse complement strand
CCTTGATTTTCTCCAATGAGTTGGCTTTTTTAGGGGCTTTCAATTTCAGGTTGTAATTTCTACAAGCGCGGCTTCTTGCTGACTTGTGTCCCTCCTCTTGGCAAGAACTACAGACCACTCTACTTGTAGAGGATGGTGCTTCGGAGGTAGCTGCCTGGCGCCTTCTCTTTACACCCTTTTTTGCTTTTATTGTATCAGAAGTATCTTTTCTCTTAGTACCTTTATGTAAATTAGCTTGTGAGACATTAACAATACATCAAGTATTTCTTTTTACCTGTCCTTCTTGAATTTTGGGCAGGTAAGTCATCTGAATTGTCATTGGATTGTGTATTTTCTATCTTTATGCGTCTTTTTAGAGCAATGAATTTCTCCACTTCTGGGTAAATAGGTATACGAGACATTAAAGATTAGAAAAAGCTGAAAAAAAAGATAAAGAAAATGAGATCAAGACAACATTCTATTGATATTTTTTGTTGTAACTTTGTGATCACTTATAAATAACGAATGAATTATTGTAGGCTATGGTGCGTTCCCTTTAAAACCTGAAGTTCAGTTTTCTTTGTCTCAGTTTTTGTTGAGTTATCTTTCCTTAAATGAAAATATAATATCTTATTTAGAAAATAGTGTAATCTAGAATTACACCTTTTTATTCTCCAACTTGTGTTTAAACGTAATCTCTACTAATGTCTGTACGAACTCTTCAAACACTGGATCTTCAGCTCGAATGGTGTCCAGCACTTTTTCTGGATTAGGTGAACTGTCAATCTTTTTAACGAGTTTTCTAATTTGAGAATATTCAAGAAATTCGTGTACTTTATCAGATCAAACACAAGACTTCGCTCGTCAGGTATGTCAAAAGATGACCGAGTTAGCGATGATTTAGGAAAATTCAGAAGCCAACCTAACTCGGTCATCTTTTGACATACCTGACGAGCGAAGTCTTGTGTTTGATATGAGCGGCCTATGATGAGAAGGTCGCCCAAATAAGTAGTTATTTGAATTCCTTTGCGTCGAGTTCAGAGAAGGGTTAGTTTAAGAACCTTGGTGAATATGAGAGGTGAAAGGCTGAGACCAAAGGGAAGAAACCGATACTGATAAGTTTGTTGGCGCCATTGAAATTGAAGAATATAGCAAAAGGCCGAATCGACTAGAACGTATTGGAAAGCGTCCGTCCTGTAAGTCGATTGACGTCAAAAAGTCGCCTGGTTGAAGAAGGTGAGTAATGGTTTGCATAGTTTCCATTTTGAAGTGCTGTATGGGCAGGAACTGATTCAAGGGGCGGAGGCTGAGTATTGACCGTAGGCCACCATCCTTTTTGGGGATGACAAAAAGGTTTGAAAAGAAGCCGAGCTTTGGATGGTGAGGGGAGACGACCTTGATAGTCTGTTTGTTCAGAAATTTGGAGATTTCCTTGTCGAAGGCCTGCTGCGTAGTACAGTTGGCCGTTGAGCGAGGACGGATGGGGGAGAGACAAAGTGGAGGGGGAGACGTCAGGTAAATGCGGTAACCGTGTCGAAGAAGATTGAGAAGCCATGGATTGATAGTGAAAACAAGTAAAGAATACCAGGAATGAGAAAATAAAGATAGCCTTCCACCAACCAGCTGACCTAAAGTCTTTTCTGTTGGTTCTGGCCTGTCCAAAAAACCGGTTTGGAGTTGTTTGTAATGTGAAAACTACTTTGATTGGAATTCTTAGCTCCATCTGAATAAGAATTATTGAGTGGATTACGATATCCTGAATTGGTTTTGTAGGATTGTTAGTCGCATCATTGACAGGAAGAGAACGGTTGAGTCGGGGCCCATTGTTTCTTCGGTGGCGTTTTGACTGAGTAAGGGTCTGGACTGATTGATGAAGCTTGATATGTTCCAACATATCCTGAGTGCCGGGGAGATACTGATCTTAACTGGATGTAGAAGGAGCATCAATATTGTTGGGTAGGTCTCGAAAAATGTTGTCAGTACGCAGAGTTGTGGTATGAGACACCAAGTCAGAGGGCAGTTCGTGGACTGCGTAGTAAGATTACGCGAACGTTGTCGAAGGGTTTGTTGAACCCAATTCTCATGCAACAGCTGATATGTAAATCAATCCAAAAGGCGAGTGATTCCTGAAAGACGATATTGCAAGTTGGACAATTGTACATCAAACTGACAATGAGGACCACTAAGTGGGATTTTGTTGAGCTTTGGTGGATCATAGTGGTGTACTGTGTTAAAACAATCAAAGAGAAAACGACGACGATCCGTTTCTTCAAGAGGTCGCTTGAAGAAGCCCTCTTCAACATAAGGGAATTCAGACAGCATATCGACGGAAGGAATAAAACCAGCGCCAGGAGCGCGCATAACAACGTTGGGGTCATGGCTGACCAAAGGTGACGTTTGGAGTTGTTGCTCCAAATTAGCAAGACGTTGAATAAGGGCATTAGCCCAAGCTGAAGGTGGATCACCAGGCATAAACGTTATAGCTACGGCGGTGTATAGCCAAGAGCGTAGTAAAAAAAAAAAGTCGAAATAAAAGAAGATATGACTAC
The DNA here is from genome assembly GCF_002708625.1 of Rhizopus microsporus ATCC 52813. Classification (NCBI taxonomy): domain Eukaryota; kingdom Fungi; phylum Mucoromycota; class Mucoromycetes; order Mucorales; family Rhizopodaceae; genus Rhizopus; species Rhizopus microsporus. Next base: position 392,445 of record NW_019671921.1, on the reverse strand, counting down.
AACAACAAAGATTGTCAAGCCCGAAGTATAATGGTATATAATGCCCCATATTAGAAGCTGGCTTTATTTCTTTATATTTTTAATGATACGTAAATGATGAATATACATATGAAAATTATGAGGTATTTTTTCTGGTGTATCAAGTCAAACTAATAGCATGGTTTGTTACAACCTCTTTCCACGCAAGAATCATTGGGATTTCTTTGATGAATACTTTTAATTTTCTTGGTGTATTCGGGATCTCCATGGTTGCATCGATTTTTCTGTACATCGTACCACCAAACTCAAGGAGACTTTCAAAGTAGATGTAGTGACCTATTACAAAAAAAAAAAAAGGGAATTTAGTATAAGCTGATTGGAGACATATTACACTGTATTACCAAAACATCTCATGCAAAACATCCGAGTGGTTTTAGTATCCTTCATAACTTTGATCATACTGGTATACATCTTTTCAATATCCTTTGAATTTTTTCGAGATGAGGTTTTGTCATTTATCCCTCCTGAAAATTCGATAAGACCTGGGCTAATCGATTTATTTCCAACCTTGAATAGAATTCCATCAAATTTGCTTCGATCAGTAGAATAAAACTCTCTTTCAAGCCATCCTAGCTCAATCACATCAGTATTGGCAATAAACAATTGGTTTACAAGGTAAATTATCAGATAACTAGCTGTTGTTCTCTCGAGCATAATCTTATTCAAGAGGCTATTGGGAGAGCTCATTAGATCCAAGCTACAGATGCGTGGATTAGCGATATGAAATATAAGCAATCTGACAATTAAAGGCTCCTTTTTGTGCTACTTACAAGTACCTTATCGTTATTTCCATAAAACTAGCATCATCGTGGGCGATGAAATCGAAGTCTTTACGAAATCCAACATGATACAGTGTTTCGCGTAATGCACGTATTAATAAAGGCGCTTTATCGAGGGCATTGCTAAGGTCCCTGGCATAAGCAGACAGTGGAACCGGATCAATATTAGTTGCCTCAATTATTGCGTTAAATTGATCAACTGGAGTCCCTAATTTCAATATATCCAGCGCCGTTGTTGATGACAAATCAATGATTTGTAATCTGCCAACTCTACACGATTTACAATATTAGTTTTGTAAATGAACGAATATGTTAACACCAACAAATACTTGCTCGTCAAATGCGAGATTCGCCGTTTGCCGTAATGCAACCTCAGTCCAATTTTCTTCTTCTGACTCCCTTCCTTTCTCGTTGACTTCTCCAGCCTCTCTTGCTGTCTCATTAGAAATTTCATCCAAGCTGTGAACCTAAGTAGTTTATGAAATCAATGAATTGAGTTGCTATGGATTGACACACATTGATATATGAAAGTAATACGCACCTGTTGAGCCATTCTTACTATTTCATTGTTTGTGATTTGGTTGGGACGTTGTATTGTCTGCTCATTTTGGATCCTTAGAGCTCTTTGCAGATTTGATTCAAATCTTTGTCCCCAATATGTAGCGTATTTCTCTCCAAATTTCGACTTCACATCATTTCGTGTCTAAAAGCTTATTAATATTTGCAGTAAGCATCATACCTAGATAATATATACCAACATCAAATAATGATTTGGCAACAGAGGCGATCCTCGTAAGCTTATTGCTCTGATCTTTTGATAATGTTTGTAATAAATCTGCATAATGGTGATTGGTCACGGATTGACTACTTTTAAAGGCGTCTGCGAATTGAAAATAATCTAGGCTCGGCTTGGGAGTATTCAACACTAAATCTAGCCAGCCTTTATACTTGTAATTTTTATGAAGTCCATAGACTCTCGTTTTTTGGATTTTGTTTGAGGCGGCATGTTGGTTGATGACAAAAAAGCAAAGAATTGTAAAGAGAAACACTACGCACACGCGAAAATACACGCGAAAATACACGCGAAAATACACGCGAAAATACACACGAAAATATACAGGAAAATACTCACACATGAAAATACACGTGAAAATAAAATTAGTTTTTTTTTGGTTGCTTACCTTGTAAATACTCTTTTGTCTTTCTTTCTTCAAAGAAAGAAAAAAAAAAAGAAAGAAAACTGACCATAAAATGCGTTATTCTTATAGATACATCATGCTCAATTCTCATTGACTGTCGTAACTCAAAATCAACAAAGAAGTTCTTAGATTGCAAACACAACTATAAGTTCATTAATTGCTTGACATGTCTAACCCAATTCCAGTTGACTTCAGTCGGACTTCCGATGTGGTATAAGCTCTTCGAGCCACGCTTTTTTATTTGAAAATATATAAAATAAACAAAAAAAGTGTAGACTATCTCTTTTAACCCTTTACAAGCCGCGCATTGTGGACAGTATTATGGAAAGCGAGCACAATGTACAACAAAACCAGAGTCTCTCCCCTGAGTAAATCGAGGAACTGTACCAACAATTTGCCGCTCGATTTCGAATCGAAGAAGAACAGCGAAAACACAATCAACCTACCCTCCCAGAGGCCATTCAGACAGACCTGGAAGTCAAATCATCTCTTCGCTTGCTTAATTCTCATGCGAACATAAGCTCAAATCAACCCATCACAAACGTGGAGTGTTCATAGTGTTCACGTGTATAAGAAAAATGTTATATATACGCCACATTAATTGTAAAAGGACAGTTTCAGTAGTGACGCATCCCATCGAAATACATCATCAAATTTATTATTATAGATTTTTTTCTCATTTTAACATCAATAAGCATTCTTTTATTTTCCATTCTTGATCATTATTATTTTAGTAAGTTTACTGGTAATAGACAGAAAATTAAGCTTTCATACTGACACTTTTCAATAGTCTTGACGTTATTGGGAAGCAATGGTTAACGAAGTTGCTATAAAATTATATACTTTCAACAGAGATAATAGTTTGAAGCAACGGCGTGCCCTCTGCCAAGTCCTCCTTTGTTTATGTGGATTAGATTTCGCACTATCCTTTAACATAAACAAAGGGTGATGTCGTTTTTATCCTCTTTTCAACAATTTGGGTACGAATGCAGAGTATCTTCCATCCCCAATAACTTATTCTTAGCCACCTAATAAAAGATAAGTACCAATTATATGACAATGCTTGTTATTAATTCTGACAATATTTCCTTCAGATTCGAATGAAAATGATCTTTCCTTTAGGCTAGCAAGTCTCAAGGCATTAAGATGATACTCCTTTAGATACAACCGTTCTAGAGTTGCTCGGCTCTACCCTTTTCGTTTCGTGGAAATTCCTTTGGCGTTGCATCATAAACAATAAACCTTGGCTCTCTTCTCCTGCTCATTTCAACATTTATTAAAAATGACGATTTACTTGGGTTCTCTTTCCTCAGCAACTAGGTGCTAAATGGCCTTGCCTCAAAGTGCCTGTACTTGACATTTAACTTAATTGATTTGATCAAATGATTCCACCATTTTGGAATAAAAAGTTTTTTTTTTATACATTTTAAACGTGTTCAGAGGGTTTGATCCTATTGCTTCTCTCCAAGCACACATCCTCGATCGATTTCATACACATTAAAAGGATGTATGTAACAAGTATACTGCGTTATGATACAGATAATTTTAAATTGTAAATCGTGTAGTATGAAAGTGATGTACTCTCTATTTTACAACTTGCAAGCTTATAGTGTCGCTTGTACTTGAATAATCAAATGCCAGCATGTAATTAAGATGAAATTGATGTCTGAGCTTTATATTTAGAGCCATATTAGACCTACCTTTATAATTATTTGACCAGAAGCTGCTCAAGTTATTTGCAAAACAGTGAGCAATTTATTTTCAAAAAGTTAGGTAAACTAGCTTCCTTTTCCTGAGCAATTTAGCCTCACACAAAAGTCCAAAATTATTCAAAAAAGTAGGTGGCGTTTTCAAAAATCTAGCAAAACCGCTGGAAATGATACCGTCCCTGAATTGCCTATTCTACGCTGACGATGTAGTCCTCATCGCCGAACGCTCAAATATGGTTGATCTACTGCAGCAATACGAATATCATAGTATGCAAATGAGATGCAAATGGAGCTCATCCAAACGCGTGATTTTGGACAGTAGCACAGATCCAATTACATATACCCTTTATGATCAGCCATTAAAATGGGCATTTGATCGGCTATTGAATTTGCAGAGTGATGACGTTTCAATACAAACTACGAGAATTACGCGTTGCTTGTTTTCACCAGATCGTCTTTCTTTTTTTTTTTTATTATTTTCTTTTCTCTAATCAAATAAACCAAAATATTCAAGCTATAAACTATGGAGGAGATTGGAATTCAGATTAAACAAGAAGTAACATAATCCTGCATTCATCACAAGACATGTATTGACATCATATAAAAAAATAGGTCAAAGAAACAAGCACGACCATTCTTCCAAAAGGAGAACAACTCGAAGACTTATCGGAGAAAGACTTGTATGTTAAGTTAAAGAAGCTTCAGAGAGATATAGAGTTCATTGAACTCCAAGAAGAATACATCAAAGATGAACAAAAGAATTTGAAGAGGGAACTTGTTCGAGCACAGGAAGAAGTCAAGCGTATCAAGTCAGTTCCCCTCGTCTTGGGTCAATTCTTGGAACCCATTGATCAACATACCGGTATTGTGGGTTCAACAACTGGCTCTAATTATGTTGTTCGCATCCTTAGTACAATTGATCGTGAATTACTAAAACCAAGTTCTTCGGTTGCCTTACACCGTCACTCGAATGCACTTGTTGATGTTTTACCACCAGAAGCTGATAGTAGCATTGCACTTTTAGGAGCTGACGAGAAGCCTGATGTAGCTTATTCAGATGTGGGTGGTTTGGATATTCAGAAGCAAGAAATCAGAGAAGCAGTAGAATTACCCTTGACTCACTTTGATCTCTATCGTCAAATTGGTATTGATCCTCCGAGAGGTGTTCTTTTGTATGGTCCACCAGGTACTGGTAAAACCATGCTTGTTAAAGCAGTCGCACACCACACAACAGCCAGCTTCATTCGTGTGGTTGGATCAGAGTTTGTACAGAAATACCTTGGTGAAGGTCCTCGTATGGTTCGTGATGTATTCAGACTGGCTCGTGAAAATTCTCCTTCAATTGTCTTTATTGACGAAATTGATGCAATTGCTACAAAACGTTTTGATGCTCAAACAGGTGCAGATAGAGAAGTGCAGCGTATCTTATTGGAATTACTCAACCAAATGGACGGTTTTGATCAAACATCAAATGTTAAAGTTATCATGGCCACCAACCGTGCAGACACATTAGATCCCGCTTTATTACGTCCTGGACGTCTTGACAGAAAGATTGAATTTCCTACACCAGATCGTCGTCAAAAGCGTCTTATTTTCCAAACAATTACATCAAAGATGAACTTGTCTGAAGAAGTGGACTTGGAAGACTGTAGGTGGTTTATACAAATATGAAATTATGGAGGCTAATTATGTTTAATAGTTGTTTCACGACCTGATAAACTATCTGGAGCAGAAATTGCAGCCATCTGTCAAGAAGCTGGTATGCATGCAGTCAGAAAGAATCGTTATGTTATTTTGAGTAAAGATTTGGAAAAGGGTTACAAGGCTAATGTAAAGAAGGAAGATTCAAACTTTGAATTCTATAAATAAATGTAATGTTTTATCAGAAACTACTACTACAACTACTATTCTTGCATTTCTTGTATTTACGAATAAAAAGTATTGGATTTATATAGAAACTTGCTGGTTTTTGACTGTAAATTGGCGGTTAGTTTTTAAATAGCCAACACTGTATGCACCAGAACATAAACCAATATTACTGGTGCTTCTTTTATACATGCAGTCAAATAGCCCTCAACGTTGAACAGCCCATCCACTTCAATACAAATGATTCGCGTTTCTTTTAATACAGTTATCCATTATATATATATGCATTACGTTATTACAGCTTATTATGTATATTTATTCATCATGATAATTATTAAATGAGAAACCTTACACACACGCGAAAACACGGTTTTTGCTATTTGCAAAATAAAAAAAAAAAAAAAAAACTAACCGCAAATTTACAGTCAAAAAGCCAATATTATCCAAGCTTGCCTTTTTTTGACATTTCTTTACTTCTTTTTCAAATGTCAGAAATCAAAGCACCCTTTGGAATAGTCGATATGGGCTCAAACGGTATCCGTTTCGGTATCGTGAGCGCCTTGGCACGACACTTGCCTGTAGCATATGAAGAAAGAGCACCTATTGCTCTACTTGATGCTCAAGGCGATGAACGAATCATACCCGAAGATGTCATGGATCAGGTTATTACGAGTTTCAAGCGATTTAAATCACTCTGTCAAGATGCAAATGTCAAACTAGAACAAATTCATGTTATTGCCACAGAAGCTACTCGTGTCGCTGTCAACTCAAAAGAATTCTTAAACAGGATATACGAAACAACTGGCTTGACAGTTTCATTACTGACTAAGCAGCAGGAAGCATTGATCTCAGCCTCGGGCATTGTCGGTAAGTGAAAACAAAGTAATATGCAATCTTGTTTTTTTTTTTTTAATATCACTATAGGATCATTTCACCGTGTCAATGGATTGACGATGGACCTTGGAGGCGGTTCGGTTGAAGTGAGCTATGTGATGACAAATACGATGCCTGATGATGCAACAGATGGAATAGTTAGTGACAACATTTGCGTTTCACAGCATCCTGTCTCACTCCCGTACGGTGCCGCGGCATTGAAGCGACGACTTGCAAAATGTGAGTCAAGCAAGGATGTCAATAGACTGTTCAAGGAGGTTGTTTTAGAGCTAAAAAAAGCACATGATTCATCCAAACTACCAAAATCACTGCTCACAAAGGACGGATATGAAGTATACATGAGCGGTGGTGGCTTTCGAGCTCTTGGTTACCTTTCAATGGCTGTCAAAGCTCAGGATACACTCATGCCGCTTAGAAACACGAACCGTCAACTGATGTATCCTATACCCATCATCAATGGATACTCCATGACAGGTCAAGAACTCAAGCGGTTGGCCAAACACTACAGAAAGAAGAACCCACAAGACTTGATGAAGAGACTTAAAGTATTTCGTATTTCAAAGCGACGAGCTGCCATGATACCTGCCTCCTGTTTCTTGGTGAGTGCTATTCTTGAAGTGTTCAAGATCAAACGAGTCTATTTCAGCGAAGGTGGTGTCCGTCAGGGTTTCTGCTACCAATTGCTTCCTCCAGAAGAGAAACAAAAGGACCCGCTTTTGGAAGGGGTCAAGGCTTATGCAGCCAAATCCGAATTTGCACTTTCTCAAACCGAGTTTGACGCCATTCATGCCATCTTAGTAAGTGCGTTGCCCGAGATCTATCTAGATCCACATCATCCTCTGCAGCTTCATCGATTACTTCCTGCAGCTATCCATTTATCCAATCTTACCTCTCATTATCCCAAAGAAACACGTGCCTTTGTCGCATTCCATATGCCGCTTGCTGGAGGACCGTTGGCCAATGTACCCGGACTGTTGCATCACGAACGAGCTACGTTAGCCATCTTATTAGCTTTCCGCCAAGGTGGGGCAGTACCTGATCCTATCTTTTACGCAATTCAAGCCATGGTTGGTCGTAAGGGTGTCTCTGTGTGTAAATATATTGGGCGATTGATGGAACTGGTTTTTGCCGTCTCGCCACTTAATCCTGGTTTAGGATTAATGAAAAGCGGGCTGTCTTTTACAACAGTGGTTACTGATGATATTGGAAGTGGTAGTGAGAGTGACAGTAGTACGAGTGGTGGCGATAGTAGCGATGATGATGATTATGATGATGAAAGAAGGCTACAGAGCCTTTATCCCTCTATGCAGCTGCAGATCAATTTACCTGATCTTGAATCACCTCTTGTGGATGCGCCAGCAGTGTTGTCTGTGATCGAAAGTATAGACAAAAAAGTAAACAACAAAAAATATGATATGGATGAAGAACGTAGACCATTAAAATGCCCAAGTTTATTCTCTGTTGAGGTCGTAAGGAAATAATTAAATAAACGCATCCATTGTCAATAATCTGCCTTGGGTATGACTAAAGACACGTAAAAGTGTAACAGCTTATTAAGTTTTGGTTTCTGTTATGTCTCTGCTCTGTTTAAGTTTTGAAGCTTTACGTATTCCATCAAGAATGGAAATAAATTAGTTTACGTGTTGTGTTTAAAAAGGAAATCTTCACTTTAAAGATTTCCCGTGTACAAGTTTTTCTGAAAAATGAGCAAAGTCTCTTTCAAAGCTCGTGAATTGTCTGTCAACATTTTTTGGCTCCATTTCAATGTGATACAGGCTTTCCTTGCCGCACTTTATTTTCCTTGATATATACGATTTACAAAGGACAAACTATTGGTATTTATACATTTTTACTATTATATGGATGCAACATATTTATATATACATTAATTGCATTAGAAATTATGAGAAAAAGTAAATATTAGTCTTCGTAACCTTCAATGAATTGGTTTATGTCAGAGACACTGTCTTGGCCAAATATATGGCCCTCATCATCTGACAGAGGATACATGCTAGCATAGGTACTTGTGGGAGAAGGAGGAAGATGAAGTGATACACGACGTTCAGTATGGGAAGGTGGTAGAGTGACGTAGGATCCAGCGACGATGTCTCGTTGCAGATTCCTTAAATTAGGAGTAGACTGAGCCTTGACCTTTTGAAGAGCAGTATAGTCATACAGCGGTTTCTGACCCCAACAGCAATAATAATTAAAGTAGGATTGGTAGTCAATAGATTCGTTCACCACTTTGTCGACTATTCTATTATATTCTTGAGAACTCATCTTGTAATTCGTTTGAAAGAAGTAACGATAGCTATAAAGCCCAGCTCGAAGAGAATTGTTCATGAGCGAACAAACGGGACCTGTTTTTCCACACTGAAGACCTCGTACGACCCTGTGCATGTTTGTCATTTGGCCGATTTGCTGGAGACAGTCGTACATACTTTTAGCCCAATCAATATCAACACCGTGCCTTTCCTTCATAAATGCTGGATATTTCTCAAATAGTTTGTACGTCGTGGGCCCCATATTCTTCAAAATGGGATCAATGTCACGGAGCTCAACGTAGCACCCTGGTTTGAGCACCCGTCTGATCTCTTTGATGACGACCTATTGCATGTGTTATGAGAAACTTTGTGATTTCAGTCTGCCGTTTAAGCTTACCGCCCAGTCTAAATGGGAAAAGCAAGTGTAGACTTGACGCATAAAGACAAAGTCAAAGTAGTCATCTGGAAAAGGTAATCCCTTAGGACTCAGTATGTCGAATTGTGTAAAAAATGCATTGGGAGGTTTGATAGTTGTTGGATAATTGGGTGATATGTCAATGCCATAGAAATGAGCATTTGGATATTCTGTTGCCATTTCAAGTACCCAGGTGCCGTTGCCACATGCCAGGTCCAAGACCCTTGGTGTAGGCGTTTCACTCTTCAATCTACTACGGCTTAATCCCGATGAATTCCGTCTAGTCGAGGGAACTGGGCCCGAGAGTAAGTCGTGAACCGGAGCTGAGAAGTTACCATTAAAGATATATTTGTAAATGAAGTGCTTAAATATAGCAAAATGAATAAGAATAAAAATCATGTTAGAAAATACAGAAAAAGAAAAATGAACTGATCATATTAACTTACAACTTGTACTAGTCGATCTTGTTCTTCATCGTCGTTAGGCAAGACATATTTAGTATTATAGCTTTGATATCTTCTACCATCAACAATAATTGTTTCTGTAGTATACATGTCATTAGATGTGTAGGTTGGAGATGGAGGTAGAGTAGGTGTAGGTTCTTCCAAGTGTGGCTTGTATCTTTTCTTGGAGAATGTACCTGCGATGGTTGTCAAAAGGGGTTCACTAGCAACAGTTCTTGCCCTTTCATGGCCTTGCTCTTCTTTACTTTGATCGTCAGTATCCACATCATGTATCGACAATGCCTTTCTTTTTTTATTTGTTTTCTGACATGTTCTCTTGGAGAATGGACTTTTTAAAATATGTGATGGTTGATTTCCCATGGTTTACATACAAAATAAATAATATATATAAAGTATTGAGTTCACTGTTATTTTCATATAAAAGAAAAGAAGAAAAAGAGAAATAGGTCTTACTGCTTCTTTTTGTTTCTCTTTTCTTGCCATTACGGAATTCTCTTTCCTTTTATGGTCTACGATGCCTTAATTCGAATTATATTTATGCAGCAGTCAAAGGCTGAAATTAAATATCAGCTGTCGTCTTGAATTATATATAAAAGACCCTTTCGATTCGTCCTTTCTTTTTTTACTATTTTTATAATCATTACATCTATCATCAGCTATGCCCCCTAACCCTACCCATGTTCCTACGAGAGCCTCTCTACGTAAATTCTCACTTAATCATGTTCCTCTTCCTGTCTATCTTGGTGTAGACATTGAAGTCCGCGATGGAATGAAGAGTTACTATGCTATCTCGGTTCATGATGGTTTCTATACCACCGACTATTATGAAGGTGAACTCGTTGAACATGATATCGAAAACGATTCTGTTGAAAAAATGGTCAAGGATGCCTTGTCAAAGTTAACCTCGATTGTCGCTCTCTACTCTATGGCTCAAAATTACAAGGTCCAATTGATTGCTTGCTCCTATGATATAGCTAGAGACTACCTTAAACAAAAGTCTCTTATCATAACCGAAGAGATGAGCATGATGAATGAGTTTTGGAAGCAACTTGATGCCATTCCTTTCCGTGTTGATACTCATGGTGAATCATGCGATGAACGTGCAAGCGCTGCTGTCAGAAAGGCAGTGATGTGGTAAGCTTGATGGTTATTGGATAAAAAAAGTAAGGCAAATGACCCTTTCGATAGGTTAAGTCCTATCTATCCAGGCAATCTTCCACGAATCTCGGTTGGGTACCGACATGAAGTAAGTTACCCTCATTCATACAGAAATTCATGTGTTGCTTAAACTCTCTTTTTTATTTTAGGTTGAAGGTAGGCGAACACAAGTGTCACCCTAATCTTCTTTTTATTCTAATCCTTTGTCCCCTTTAGTTGACTTTAATAGTCAAATCAAGATGGTCAACCTGTGGGAGTACAAGGACACTGTCTGTGATGAGACTTGGAGAGTTTTTACAGAAATGGTTAATGAATTCAAGGAAAAGAACTTGCGAGTGTCCTTTTTCAATTCGACCCCTCAAGGTGGCGGAGGTAAGTTTCAAAAACGTCAACATTTTATCATTCAAACTCCATTCTTACCAAAATTGGGGATTTTAGTGGCCCTTATGCGTCATGCCCTAGTCCGCTTCTTGCGCTTGGCAGGTGTTGAAGTTCATTGTAAGAGCATACAACAATAATGTTGTACAAATTAACCTATTTTATATGCAGGGTACGTGGCTCGTCCTAAGCCTGAAGTATTTGATATTACCAAGCGAAAGTTCCATAACGTTCTCCAAGGTGTTGCTCCTCCTGACGTCTACTTGACCGAGGCAGATAAGCAAATCTTTATTGACTGGTCAAATGAAAATGCGAGACGATTCTGGTTGGATGATAAGGGACCTATTAAAAATTCTGACGTGATCGTGATTGACGACCCACAAGGTAAACACTTAATAACAAAAACAAGTTATTAAAACGCATGGCGTAGTCTGTGGTATCATTCCTCATATTCGAGAACATGCTCCCAATACAAAGATTATCTTTAGATCCCACATTGAAATTAGAGCTGACTTGATTAAAGAGTATCCTGAGGGCCCTCAGGCCATCACTTGGAAGTAAGTCTGAATGTGCACTCTGACTTTAACCTTAACTTTCTTTTACATTAGCTTCTTGTGGAACTTTATTCAACATGCCGATGTCTTTGTAGCTCATCCTATTAAAAACTTTGTTCCTGAAGATGTTCCCTCTCGAAATGTTGTACTTTTACCTGCTGCCACAGATCCTCTTGATGGTCTGAACAAACAATTGAATGACTGGTGCAAGACCTATTACCAGTCGGTGTTTAACCGTGTGTGTGTTGACTTGGGTGTGAATGAGGTAGACTGGTACCGACCCTACATTGTACAAGTCGCACGGTTCGATCCTTCCAAAGGAATTCCTGACGTTCTAGAAGCGTACAGATTGCTACGTGCCAAGATGGATGGTAACTTTGAAGACGCTCAAACACCCCAGCTCGTTATCTGTGGTCATGGAAGTATTGATGATCCTGATGGCACAGTCATCTTTGAACAGGTGCAAGAAATTCTTAATTCCGAACCATTCACTGGTATTGCTAGCGATATCATCGCCGTCCGTTTACCTGCTTCTGATCAACTTCTTAACATGATCCTCCGTGGTGCCTACGTTGCCTTACAATTGTCACATCGAGAAGGCTTTGAGGTCAAGGTCACTGAGGCTCTCCACAAGGGTGTTCCCGTCATTGCTTATAGAGCTGGTGGTATTCCTCTTCAGATCAGAGAAGACGAGGACGGTTTCCTTGTTCCTATTGGCCATGTAGAAGAAGTAGCCGATAAACTCTTTGAGTTGTTCAACAACCCAGAACTACGCGATACTATGGGTGAAGCAGCCAAGAAATGTGTGACCGAGGAATACTTTACTGTATGGAACTCTATGTCATGGCTTCACATGTTCCTCGAACTAACTCAGAACCAGTCTGAAGACGAACACAACGGAGGCGGCTTATTAGACATGAACACATTGAACCACACGAACTTGGGTCATCAAAGAAAAGTGTCTGAACTTTGGAGAGAAAAGTACAATTATAGTCCAGAGTAACTTAATAGAATATCTTTTATTATTACTATTTTATGCATCCTGTTGTCTCTTTTTGGCTCCTTCCTTTAATTTTTCAAACCTTTCTCTATACTTTTCCAAATGCGCATCTAGTTTTCGGTTCTGTAACCTCAGATTTCGATTCTTTTCTTCTAATTCTTTTATTCTGGTCACTACAAAGAACATAAGTCAGCTACTTTAATCAGAAACTTCCTTTTTTCCGTTTTTACTAATCTCTGCTGTACTATGGCCTCCTGTTGCTGTCCTTCCTGTAGAAATAGCAGATCGTGTCATGAAAGCATGTTCTTGATTCTGTAGGAGTAATTTGGCTTGTTTATGTACATCATTCTTGAATTGAATAATGCTGCTTTTTAATGCCGTATTGTCCATATTTTTCTATAAAACAAAAGAATGCAATGAGAACCAAGTAACCATGTCTTCCAAATTATACCTTTTCCAATATCCGAATTTGATTTTGTAACTGTCCTAGCTTTTGCTGAAGCTCTTCATACTCTCTTTTAGTATCCTCCAGTTCAAGTCTATGTAAGCGGAGAATTATTTCTATACCACTCTATTACAACACAACATACCGCTCATCGTTCGTTTTTTCATTTGTCCTTGGTAAACAGTCATGCAGAGCTGCAGATAACTCCCTTCGTATTCGAGTCATTTCTTCATCTTCTTGTTCTTCTTCGCTATGATTAAATGTAGATGTTGGATAGGTTACCGAATAAGACAGTCGATCCATCAGAGGCTCAACGGCACTCCATAGTCTATTGAATGGACCTGCAGCCTCTAGTTCCTTTTTGTTATATGGACAGTTAATTTCCCCCATTATTTCTGTTTTCTGCAAGTATGTACATCAATATGCGGTCGTTGTCCAGCGTTTTCCCGTATCTCGTTTATCTCTCTTTCAATCTTTTTTACGTCAATAACCGTACTTTCGTTATTCGTTGTCTAAAGAGATACAGTTTGTAAATGTCTATTTAAGTAGTAATGACTTTTGGTTACTTTGAAATGACTACTCGCATTAGCTGTTGAGCTGTTTCTTGTTGATTCTGGTGCCTTTAAGAAATATTGTTATTTTTCTCCGTTTTCTTTACTTTGTTCTTATATATTATGTACATACAAACGAGTTCATCATGATGTAAATATATAGTGTGCGAGTTATATCAGAAAAAAAAGGTTTTGTGAAGTTTTACATAAAACTTTGTTACGCTGCTGACCTTTAGTGCGCCCACATATTTTCGTCACTCAATAATTTCCTATTCTGGATTAGCCAGTCTGCATAGAGTTTCACTGTTACACGGTTTATGTCTCCTTGAGGGGTGTAAACGTACAGAAGCAATTTTAACGGAAGCAGTTATCAAGATAAACCTAGCTTTTGGATTAGTGTCCATAAAAGTTGGGGAAATGAAAGCTGGCTAGTAGACATACAATATAAAACAGAAGCAAATATGACCATTTGAGTAGAGCACGTATTAAGGATAATCAAAGGATGCGCGCTCCCTCAAGGCCAGCAATTGAAAAAGATATAAGCACCTTTTCGAGGAACAGAGAATCGTACATCAAGCTAAAATGAAGCTATCAGCTACTTTTTTCATCGTTCCCTTCATGGTTTGTGTCATCACTGATGAATCTTATGTGTGAGTGCTTCGTCTTCCAAATTCTAATGCTAATAAAATCTTATGTCATGATACTACTATACAATGCCTGGATGAACCAGCTTATGAAGCTTTTGGAACTTGCTACAAACAAAAAGCATCAAACGGCTGTAAAACTCCTTAAATTACAAGACCATACCTATCTGTAACCATTGCCTTACAAGCTACCTTTTATAATTGAAAGTATTTTTCTGCTATTTATAAATAAAAGCATCATCTTGCTTGTTTGATCTTACTACAATTCCATTTAATTGAATGTAAAGGCACGATAAAAAACTATACAAGTTTCAAATATACCTCAAAGTAAGAGGATAGTAATTATTTCAAGCATGCGTTTTGTTGTGTATCTGAAGATGCATTTGAATACCTGCTGTAAATGTTTGTTTAAAAGTGCTAAGTTACTGAAACGAATGAATTACGTGATCATACATCATGTCTTTTTGCTCAAGACTCTATGTACGGCAGTAAAAGATGAAGGAAGGACGACGATGTAGCTGAAATGAGTAAAAAGAGGGAGCAGCACTAATTAAAAGTAATAATGTTCATGCTGTGTATTTTTTAAACATGATGGGTTTTTATTAATCGTCTTCCAACTCCGAGTCTGTGTCGTTTGATTGGAAGATAGACTTTTTGACTTGAACAACTGGATCTTCTTTTCTCTTAATCACGCCAGCATGCTTTAATTTTAATTCCAAAGCAGCGGTTGTAAAGCTGTCGGTATTTCCAAGATCGTCAAAGCCAACGAGTCTAGTATCAATCATGATGAGTAAAGAAAGTAAAAAAAAAAAAGCTGGCTTTTTGAATTGACTTACTTTGTTTGTGCATAACCTTCTTTCCATGCAATAACACAAGGAAGTATCTTCACTAGTAGCTTTTCTACTAAAAAGGGGGCATTGGATACTTCGATCTTTATAAATCTTGTATCATAGTATTTCTTAGCTAATGCCTATCCCAAGACCGGTTAATTGATTCATGTTAAAAGGACAGAATGCTTCCATACTTCGAGGTGGGTATCCATAATTTTACATCTTCTAAAGTCTTGATGAAAGAAATGACCAACTACATATTTTTCTTTGACAGTAATATCCATAAACTCCTTTTCTTTAAAAATTTCGGTATATACGCCATGCTTATTTTCTTCCAAGGTTTGTCGTCTTGCGAGTCTAATATATGGATTAGAACAATGTCTTCTTTCTGTTCAAAAAGAGAGAATCTACTCTGATTGAATCTCTTTTATACGCTGTTCTCGCATGAAAGCAATCTCTGAGTCCTCTTCTTTTTCAAGTTCTTCAAATAATGCTTCATCATCAGACAGTAATTCTATATCTACAGCACTAATAGCTAATTAGCAACAGAACATACTCTCATCCTTTTGGATTGTACCTTGATGACATCTTTTAAAGAGAGGAAAAAAAAAGTAGAAAAAATAGCGCTCTTTGAAAACAATATTTTTATTGATTTGACATGTCCTTTGGGGTACAAGAAAGTAGAAAAGATAGAAAGAAAGAAGGAATAGATGGTGTTGACCTGAGTAAAGATACCATACCTTTATCTTGAAAGGAGAAGCAATCATATTGATAATGTCACTAGTGCATTTGAGATACAATTAAAAACGCACGCAAAGATGGTTATGGTTTATCTTCAGGTAACCAGCAAATGCAGTGGCTTCTGTCTTGGCATGCATGCGCCATAAGCAACCTACAGTTCTAGATTCATTGATTGTGTTTATAAATAACATTCATTTTTCAAGAAAACAAATTTAATATTGACGCTAACAAAGACAGATACGTATTCACTCCAATAAGTATAGAAAAAGAGACAGAATAAAAAGAAGATGAGGCGTTCAGGCACAAATCAACAAAGATGCATAATAAACTGCTTGCTGTTGATCCAACAAACACATAGACAATTTGCTTTCACCATGACGTAGATGTGGCTGATTACAAAAATAAGCATTTAGTGTGTAACAACCCCAAATGGTATTGCCAAGAGAGAAAAAGAGAAATTACTATTTTTATATCTGTGCATAGCGTCACCGACGTCAATGCAAAAGTATATAAACGGTCCTTTTACTCTTTTTTTTTTTTTTTTTGAAAAATCTTAGTCTCTTTTCTTCTTTTTTTATAATGGCATTCTTTGGTCACTTAGCAACGTTTTTTACTTTTGCAGCACTTGTATTAGAAGTGTTTACCATGATTGGTAATACATACAACCGAGCATTTCTACACTCGTTGTATTTTGCAACATTGAATATCAAAGATCAATTTGTTACGTTTGGTTTATGGTAAAATCAGCTTTAAACAAAAGCATATTTCGGTGTACTCATCTATATTCATATATAGGTCCTATTGTTCTGGCACAGGATCAAATGTCAATTTTTGCTCTCATCCAGTTCCTGCTTTTGATTGGAGTAAGTCGTGATTCAAGAAATACTGATTTGTTTGATTTGTTAACACTTTTATATTAGGTCAGGCAAATGGCGTGCAGAGTGTTATTGGTGATATGCACAACATGGATCGAGTATTCCTTGCCAACTTCATTCTCTATTGGATTGCTTTGGGCTTAACTCTTATTGCGCTCATCGTTACCGTTTTGAGTAGCTTTAGACGAGGTCCTGATTTCTGTGCAGCCATTGCGACCTTTTTTGCATTCGTTGTCATGTTGGCCGTCTTTGTCATCGTTCTCGTAATCTCTATTCGAGGCATCAATATCGCCAAGGGAACCAACTCAGACATCCAGGGTAGTTTAGGACCTGCCACATGGATGACTCTGGGTGCATTTGTGGCTCTATTATTTTCTTCTATTTCCTACTGCTTTGCTTGCATCTTTGGCCCCGGCAGAATTCGCTCTCAGGACAAGGTTTAAGCACTCTTTGCGTACTATATTTATACACCTTCCTACCTATTTGTACTATATCGATTATATTTGCTAATATCACTATTATTATAATTATTCCCTTAATAAATTCCTATTTACTTAATAGTCTATAAACAAAACATGAGGCACATGATGACACCACTGCATTATGCACACTGATAAAAAAAAAGTGATAAAGTCAGACAACAAAATGAGACAGTAAATAGTAATAATAAAAGAGAGTCCATCAGGAGCAAAAGAATGAATAAAGAAATGATTAGTAAATCAGTTATTTACATTGGTATTAAATACTTACATTATAAAGAGAGTTTATAAGAGAAAAAAGAGAAGCAGAAAAGTGAATAAAATTATAAAGAGATTATTAGTATCTTACCCGAAGTGCATTAAAAAGGGCTGGCGATAACCAGCCCAGAGAAAGAAGAGAAAGAGCGGATGGGACCAAGGTTTGATAAGAACCAAACTACCTCCAGTTAACACCGGTACTGTTTTCGATTTTATAATCTATAATACTACGCGTCATTTTTTTGCAAGAGTAAAGGGTATAACATACCTTAGGGTTAACTGGGAAATAGCTTGTCTTACCTTTTGGTCCAAAGAAGAAGAAGAAAAGAAAAAGAAGTCAAGGTCAGACTATTTATATGAAGTCTCTAACAATTTTTTCAGTTATGTGTTATTCATAAGTTTTGACCACATTTATTTTATGTATTGCTTTTTCAATAATAAAGAAGACATAGAAAATCAACTAAATTGTATGCGAATAATCTATGAAATTGATGTATGTAATCCTAATTCTCTTGTCTGCAATTGATGGCTCTAAATTCTATTTTATATGCTTGCAAGTATTCGATTTGACTAGATCAATCTATCACTTTCTTTTGTTTTCATGTTGTCGGATGCATATAATAACAGAGATACAGCTCCCTTGTGAGACGGTAAATTCAAGATGTACCTGTGTTTGATGATTTTTACTATTCTTATTTGCCTTTGCTGACATTTACACATTCCTAATCAAGTATATACTTTTTTTTACATTGTTCAATTGTTTATTATAAAGAGAAGGGGGAGTGAGCGATGTGTGTAAATAGTAAAAGGAGATGATTAGTATTAAGTAGTAGTAGTAATAATGATGGTAGTAGTAATATTGGTGGTAGCATTAAACGGTGTAGTGATAATTTCAATTAGTATTTTAATTCAGTGCCAAAGATGTAATCCCAAATCTTGGAAGTAATACCGTAGCCACCTTCATAGTTCTTGTAGTGATGTGCCATGTGGTACTTTTTCATTTCTTTAAAGTGGTATTTGAATACTTTGGCATGATGAAGATAATAGTGAGTACAGTCATACAGGATGTAACCAAAAAAGCCACCGGCTACTACACCGTGCGCCATCATTGGAGGGAATAAGAAATGTCCTAAGCGAACAAGAGGATAAGCGAGAATGACAGCCAAAGCAGGGGGCATAACAAGTCTTAATCTACATAGATAGGTTAATTTATACAGCCAAAATACTCGTCGTAATGCGTTTACCTATCCATTGGTAAATAATGATGAAAGCCGTGAGTAGCAAAATGGATCACAAAGGCCATTTGATGATCTGGAAGCAGTTCATCCAAATGGAACAAGAATCTATGCAACAGATATTCCAACAGTGTCCATATACCAATGCCCAAGCCAAATGACATATAAGTGCCAGTTGAGTTACCATATTTAAATGACAAAGAGAGCTGATAGGCTACATAGGGCAACCAAATAATAGGTATCATATACCATGCAGTCTTTGTCAATGGCTCCAATAATGGATGACCAAAAAAGATGGCTGGCTGAGACAAGTAACGTGGTTTGTGCACTTGTTCCAAATAGAATTCCTTGGTAAATCTTGCTCTAATCAATTGTGGGATAAGTGCCTTTCTCAAGTCCAAGAATTGATTCGTTTTAACATCCGACGCTACATCTGTTTCCTTTGGCTTAAAATCTTCCTTGTCAAATGTCTTGGATTCTTCTTCAACCTCCAATAGTTTCATACGCTTTTCATGAATGGATTCTTCTAATTGACCAATACAGTATTCCTCGAGTATTTCATAAGCTGCATCCGAGTGATCATGTTCAAGTACGTCCTTCATGACATCTGTAACATCTTTGCCTGCATAGTCCAAGATCAGGTCATCTCCCCCGGGATGATCTTGAATGAATTCTGTAACGTCGTAAACCTTGTTCTTATAAATAACCCAACATGACTTGCTTGTTGTATGATTGGAGATTTCCTTTAAGCTGTATTCTTTCATGTTTTAAAAAAGAGAAAAAAAAAAAAAAAAAAAGAAAAAAAAAAAAAAAAAAAGAGACAGACAAGACTGGCTTGTCTTTAATCTATAAATTTATAGTGATACATCCAATCATAAATCACTTCTCACCGGAACCTAATTGGTTCCGATCAAGACTAAATTATCACTAGGCTCAGTCATAAAGCTTTGACATTAGTTGAAGTACTGCTTTAAATTAGAGACAAGAGTAAGACTTCATGTCAATGTTGTGTAAAGCTCATGTTTAGTGATGCGAGGCTGGTCACTAAATATGCTTTTAGGGTCTTGGACTCTTTCACTGTTAACATCAGCCATTGAAACTTTCATCTTTTATGATTTAATTTATTTGCCCTGATCAAATCTACTCGGTGTAACAGTCAAAGCAAGCTTATTTCAATAGGTGTTTTTTATATCCTCGACTCGAGTATAGGCATATTTCAACAACAGAAGCTGAATGGATTATGCGCAACTTTTTACTTATGAGGTAATCTTAGTAAAGCACATATTCTATTTTGCATTCCCTCAATGTGTATCAGATAAGAGTAGCTTTTAGGATATAAGCATAAATAAATTTTGTGTCGGCATTAGGTCGTAGGAACAGCATTCAAACTGACGTGTCTCTATGACTCCGTGACATTGTTGTATCTGTTACCAAAATATCACTATATAATTTATCTTTTACTTGCTGATTAAAATCAATGCAAATGTTCTATACCCTTTCATGTACCAACATGTCAATACTATTAATAATATTCTTTATCACAATTAGAAAGGAGCTCTGATTTATAGATATTACAGTCATATACAATATACATGTATACAATCATTTTTTTATAGAATTATTATGGTATACAAATATGAATGCATAAGAGGCATTCTCTCCTTTAGTATTATTCTACATTGATCTCCTACTCTCTGCTGTAGGTGCCAATTTAGAAGCTGGTGGTGCTGGTTTTTTAGATAAAGAAGTCTGCTGTGGTTGCTGTACTCCTACAACACCGCCGCCCATTGATACACTTTGAGTAGCATGACTTGTTGTCTTGCGTCGCATAATATTGGAAAATGAACTATTGCTAGGTTTTTTCTTTTTGGACACCATCGCCGGACTAGCATCCTTATTAGGATTCTGTTCTCGTAGCCTTTGCGCATGCCCCACAATACAACTGATCAAGTCATTATATGTCTCTGCATCCATCAACAATTGTTCCTTTTGATCTAATAGGTGCTCAAGATATTCAGCTGCCTGTTTTTGAAGTCGAGTTAACTCTGCTACCATGGCATTTAGCTTCACATCAGGAAATACGCGAATGGTTTCTAAAGACAATTCAATGCTTGTTCTTCTAATTCATAAATCACGACTTACCTTCCGTGAGTTCACAGTATGCTCTTGCTATATCTATATCTAATTCTAAGTCTAAATCTTGATCCATCTCTTTCTTGGTTTCTTTTTCACTTTCTTCTATTTTAGTCGTTATAATAGATAAACCAGCTGTTGCTGATGATGATTTTGGATGAGTTTGTGGAGTATTTGATGAGGTAGAAGGAGAGGTTGTACTATCAGATGAAGTGATCTCTGTTGATTTTCCATTGATGTAATTAAATTGCTGCTTTTTCGCAAGATGTGGTGATATGGTACGCACTGCCGGTGATGACTTCTATATATCACCACATGATCAGTATATACATACTTGTGCAAAAAATATATATTCAGTTATTTACCTCATTCGTGCTAAACGTGACACCTAGTGCATTCAGGTAAGCCTTGTTCGTCTCTGACCTTGTCCATTGAAACTGCCCAACAGCACCTGTTACGGAATTATGAAAGATTGTATCTTGAGAGAGTTTATCCCACAATTCACGACTAAACCACTGCAACTTAGTCATCTATCTTTTTTTTTTTCTTTTACAAAAAAAGAAATACCTGCACGTCGTATTTAATATACTCTTGTCATCTATTGTTTCTTCCTCTTGTACAGGCGAAGAGACAATGTCTTGACAGTAAGTTGGATTTATCCATAAACGTTTCAAGTAATCTTCTATAAATGTTTCGATCTTTTCAGGGCTATTTTCCAGGACTTCCGTCTAGACACAAGCTGTTAGAAGCTAAAGGACTATTTCTTTTAAAAAATCGTACATAGATAGTGGCTTCAGTAGGTGTTGTCGGTTGATTATCATCTATTTCCTCAGCTTGTTGTGCACTATTTTCACCTTGTGGTTCTTGAGAAAGGTCTGTTGCTGGTTCAAAGTCGTCGAAATCACCAAATTCATCGTCATTGTCATCAGCATTCACAAAGTCATTGTCAAACTCATTATCGTCATCAAAGTCATTAAAGTCATCTTGTTCTTCTTGATCAACAGTCGTATCTTCATATACTGGATCTGAACTAACAAATTCTTCTTCGCTTTTTTCTATATGAACATCATTTGTTGATGCAGTATCCATATTTTGTTTGTAAAGAAACAAAAAAAATCGGAGCTACAATGCGAGGGTTGACAAGCATTAAAATTTTATGTTGCATTGGATATTTACACTTTATTCGCACACTGATAAAAAAAAATGATAATGTCAGACAACAAAATGAGACAATAAATAATAATAATAAAAGAGAGCCCATCAGGAGCAAAAGAATGAATAAAGGAATGATTAGTAAATCGGTCATTTACATTGATATTAAATACGTACATTATAAAGAAGATGACTTATAAAAGAAAAAGAGAAGTCAAGATCAGACTATTTATATGAAGTCTCTAACAACTTTTTCAGTTACGTGTTATTTTGAAGGAGAGTTTCTTCTCTTCTCTCAAAAAGACAGAATTTATCGCCTTTTTAATAATAAAGAAGATATAGAAAATCAGCTAAAGCGTAAGTATTATTGACCTTGTAATGTGTACATAATTTATGAAAATGATGTATTTTAGATTTTACATGTAACATAAAGATACAAATTTACTAGTTAAATTTGATGGGGCAAAGGCGTGCATTGCTGTATTTGCCATGAATGAACGAATCTAAAGCACTGTAGTTTACCGCTTGTACCATCTTGCTTTTCAAATTCGGACATTGCTCTTGTGTGTAGCAATGACTCCAAAAACACTGACTAACCTGCAAAAATTGACTAATTGTTTTCATATTTATGAATTTAGGCAAATCCTCAACAAAACGAGGAAATTTCATTATCACCAATAGGGAAAACGTATAAATGCTTTCATTGCTAAGGATTGCTACGTAGAACATGATATCAAAGCCAAGTAAATAAAACTTAGTATCTATCAAAAGAATATTCCGTGATTATAGTGTACGTACCATGTATCTGGAAACATAACACAGACTTAATGTCGTTGACATTTATGCTTCGCTGAAAAAGCTGTGCAAGCTTTATTATGTCCTTACACAATGCAGCATTAGTATAACCATTCGAAGCTGCATTCTCCAAAACCAAAGGAGATACCAAAATCGCTACCGATTGCTTGCAAAATAACGGCGTCTGGTCTACTCTGACTTTTTTAGACAAGATCCTTGACAACAAAGGGTGGAAGTAAGAACTCCAAAGTTCTGTTTCGCCTATCCGGTTATTCTTCACAACTTTTTTTTGGTAACTCTTCGATCCTAAAGTGAAACTTATGAACAGGGGACCTGAAAAAAAAAGAAATACTTACAATCGGGCTAAACTCATTAGTAGCCTCTACTCATAATATGAAGCTGTATCTTCCATTTGAGTAAGCATCAGAACTCCTTCCATGGCACTAACATTTTCTCCCTCTATATTATAAACGGTATGTGACAGTTTTACATATACGTCGTCAGTTGGTTTCAAGGTCTTCACCATCATAGAAGATTGTATTACATTATGTAGTTCCTTTTAAAGGGCTTCTGAGAATACGCTTTTCTGTATGTCACTAAAGTTTCCAGGAGCCAAGAATAATATATGGAAATGGCCAATTATTTCAATAATCTTACTTTCCAAGAAAAACCACTCTTGCTGTTATTGATGATGTCTATGATGTGATTTCTATACTTGAAAAAAGATCAGTCACGTCTTTGCCTTTAAAAGTCATCGTCCCTACTACTAAAAATCACAGCTGACTTCCTTGCTCAAAGTATCTGTGATTTTACTCTCAACGCCTGTAAGTGTTTCCGCGTCGGTTGAAGAACGACTTGATATTTTATCTCTTCAAAACGAAATCATTTCTTCCGACTTCTTCCAATCTTTCAAACCATTAATAAGCCTTGTTTTATTAGAACTGTCGATTCATTTATCAATTATTGGTTTGTATCTTCCTGTTGCAGGACCTTTTTCAGTATGATGAAAGAAAAGAAGAAAAACTTTTTGGCGTTGTGATACTATCGATAAATAGTTGTTTTACCTACAAAACATAAGAATACGACAAGATGGAACAAGTCCTTTTATGAAAAGGGAAAAGAAAGAGATTCATGGCAAAAGGGGGAAATTAATCTTTATATGCAAGAATAAATGTTGTCAACCAATTGCATATTAGATATGATGCATCATCATATACTACAGACTGTAGATGCCATGAATCAGCGTTGTGGGCTTAGTAATAATATCTTGGCTTGTATTCGAAATATATTGTTTATTGGCGACAAACGTAATCTTCTTCTATATAAACGTAGAAATACGACAGTCGTGAGTATATCAAAGTTGCTTATGCGTCATTACTGAATTTTGCAAATTTTCTATTGAAAAGGCGATTATTAAAAGCGAATATAGAACGGAAGTGCAATTTAGTTTAGAAATCAAAAGTCAAAAGAAAGAAATAAAGTATATATCCATAATAGAATTCATTCTATGTTGGTTTATAGCAATAAATAAGGAACTCGCTTATTTTAACTGCACGGGCTCCTCAAGGTTACTCAAGGTTTAGGTACTGGCGTTTTTGCATTGCATTTGTTTTGTTTGTAATTACACCATTGCCCTAGTGAAGGAGAAGACGAGGTGGCTATCCGTCACACGACGATGAATTGGCTTAACGTTTCTGACCTAGAAATAAGCATAAAAAATGGGAGATACGCGCTCAAAGATTTAAAGAAACAATACTTCAAAAAAATTTATATCATCTGAAAATAGCACGTGGCGTGAAAGAGCCTTTACCGCCTCATTGAAACCTGGAACGGAGGCAACAATGATTGGAACAAGTATGTCTTCCAATTGAAGTTAAACTTACTTAGGTAAATGTCCTTAAGGGCGTATAAGTTTCTTACTTGTACTTTTTGGCCCACATTGTTGAGCATTCTTCAGACAAGAGATCCAGCGAGCCCAATCCTGCTTGTATTCAGCCAATTTCCGAAACTGTTGGCATTCTTTCTCGCTTTTTGGAAAGAGCAAACATCCTTTTTGTCATGCAAAATTTTCAAAAAGCGATGCTAACTTAATTTAAGGAGCGATTGCAGTTGACATGACGTTTGAATCATATAGTGATCATGATTAATATTAAAGTCTTCTTTTTTCTTTTTAATTATTACTGTTATTTTGGACATTATATCAAAAGGAATATGACAAACGATACACCCTTATTCAAATATCATCATAGAAAATCATTAGAAAGCGTATGTATCTCAAGATACCTTCATAACACCTTTTTCTAAACGAAAATACTATCAGAGTGATGTAAAGTACCTAAGTCACCTGTCAACCGTGCCTTCATCTCCAGTATGGGCAGAGGAAGGTTCAACAGACAGATTACCATCTATCCCGCTTGAGGCTGCAGTAAATGATACACCACCCGAGTTTAAGGCGGCAGTAAGAGGTATTTTTCAAAA
>NW_019671921.1:339007-367010 GCF_002708625.1 Rhizopus microsporus ATCC 52813 | reverse complement strand
AAGTGGCGCCAGATGCATTGAGGTTGAACAATATGTACTGTATAGACGAAGGTATTACTGCAGAACTTCGGGAGTTATACAACATGTTCCAAAAGTGTCTGGAGATGAGAGAAAAGTATCAAGAACGGTCATTGCAGAGGGAACAAGATAATCCAAAGAACAGAGATGACTGGGAAATTTATCCGCCACCACCACCTCCGTCATGGCCAACACCTCCACCTGAAATATTGGCTAAAGTCAAAGAGAGAGAAAAAGCATTGGAGGCTGATCCGATATCAGCTGTAGGAAGTGATTTTGATATGAATCATGTGGAAATACCCGATGATCATCCAGTAATGTCGCTTTTGTTACAATGCGAGATCAAATGCTGATCATTGTTCTTTTTTTGGTGTAGTATGTCTTTGATGTAGGGACAGATGGATTTTATGAAGTATACAAGTCAGATACAGACAAGGAGAATCATCAGGCCGCTTATGACATAATTACTTGCAAGGAATTTTATGATGATCTTGACTTTATTCTCAATACGATCAGGTGATATATTTCATTGTTCTCAAAGTTGCATGTGTGTTATTTACGTATTCTTTTAGCAATGGGCCTGTCAAAAGCTTTGCCTTTAGACGTCTTCGTTATTTGGACTCCAAATGGCAAATGTACACTCTCCTGAACGAGTTTCAGGAACTGACAGATTCTAAGCGTGTGCCGCACAGAGACTTTTATAATGTCAGAAAGGTAGACACACACGTTCATCATTCCAGCTGTATGAATCAAAAGCATCTTTTACGCTTTATTAAAGCCAAGATGAAGAAATCGCCTGACGTAAGAACTTTTTGTCAAAAAAAAAAAGAACAATAGAGCTTATTTCCTTTTTTAAATATTAGGATGTCGTCATTTATCGTGACAGTGAGCACTTGACGCTGCAAGGTGTCTTTGATAGCCTGGGGCTGACAACCTATGATCTCAGTATAGACACTTTAGATATGCATGCTCATAAGGATTCATTCCATAGATTTGACAAGTTCAACTTGAAGTATAATCCTATTGGCGAGAGTAGACTTCGAGAGGTGTTTTTAAAAACAGATAATTATATTCAAGGAAGGTATCTGGCCGAGATTACAAAGGAGGTCATCTCTGATCTCGAGTCCTCCAAGTATCAGATGTGTGAATACAGAATATCCATCTATGGACGGTATGTCAAAAAAATCTTTAGGCTCCTATTTTTTCTAATCCTCGTATTAGATCCGTGCATGAATGGGATAAGTTAGCCAAATGGATTGTTAACAACAAACTCTTTTCTACTAACGTACGCTGGTTGATTCAAGTCCCAAGGTTATACAATGTTTATAAATCGACTGGACTTGTCGATAGCTTTGGAGACATGCTAAAAAGTACTAATGAAAAATTGCAGCCGTGTTTCTTATTAATGGCTGTAAATAGATATATTTGAACCACTCTTTGAAGTCACCAAGGATCCAAGCTCGCATCCTGAACTGTACGTATTTCTTCAGCGAGTGGTTGGCTTTGACTCCGTTGACGATGAATCCAGGGTAGAAAGAATGCATCTCTCTGAATACCCTGTTCCTAACGAATGGAAGTCAAGCCAAAACCCACCCTACAACTACTATCTCTACTATCTCTATGCAAATCTGGCTTCCCTCAACCATTGGAGACAAGAGCGTGGATTTAACACGTTTGTGTTTCGACCACATTGTGGTGAAGCAGGCGACACAGACCATCTAGCTGCTGCGTTCCTCACAGCGCATGGCATTAGTCACGGCATCCTCCTCCGCAAGGTTCCAGCACTCCAATATCTTTATTATCTCTCCCAGATTGGTATCGCCATGTCCCCTCTCTCAAACAACGCACTCTTCTTGTCCTACGAGCGAAATCCACTCCCTCAATTCTTTCAACGCGGCCTCAATGTGTCGCTATCGACAGATGACCCGCTTCAATTTCACTTTACACGTGAGCCGTTAATCGAAGAATACAGTGTGGCTGCTCAAATATGGAAATTCTCAGCGGCAGATATGTGCGAACTGGCGCGCAACTCGGTGCTTCAGTGCGGTTGGGAAAGTAAAGTCAAACGTCATTGGATTGGTAAAACCTACCATCTACCTGGTATCCAAGGAAATGATATGAGCAAGACGAACGTGCCAAATATTCGTATTGATTATCGACATGAAACTCTCATGGAGGAACTCAATGCACTACGTCGATATGCTCCTCTCAAGGATGGCGGTCAAGGTGTCGATCTCAAAAAAATGTCCAAGGGCGAAATGGTCGGTCTGGCTGGTTTGGCTGAGGGCGCTCAAAAGAACAATAATGATAACCGCCTCTTTCCTGGTGTTGCTGAACTGAGGAGAAAGAGTCAGACAGCTCAAGAATAAAAAATTAGAGAGCCGATGATGTCGTCACCGTCCCAAATTTACTGGTCGGGGGCTAGATTAATTTTTTTGCAATCATCCATACTGGTCTAACTTCCATAAACAAATAGAAATCCCCCCTTTTTTCTTTTCTTTAATTAAACATTCCCTTCTCTTCTTACAATGCTTTCTCCAGTTGCATTAAAACGTAAACAAAGATTTTAAAGATTGGATTGGTTATTTTATGTGATTGACATTGTATAATTAGATATTGGACGTTCTAATGTCGCTGCCAAAGTAGCAGCTGTCAGTCAAACTGTAAATATAGAGACATCTTACAAAAAGAGAGACAATTAAATCGCCATGTTTATTTTATAGCGTTCCTTGCACGATTTAACTTTTAGAAAGAAGACAGGTCAACCCATGATCAGATACGGTCTCGGTGGAAGGTAAAATGAGAGCGAGAAAGAATGCAGCAACAATAAGAAAAACTCATACACGTTTAAACAACCATTAGATCTTCCACAAACGGACATATCGCCACCGTTTTTGGTTGTACCGGTTTCTTGGGTCGTTATGTTGTAAACAGACTTGGTAACAATAACAATATAAAAATATATATACAGAAGATGTTAATTATACAACATAAACAGCTCAACAAGGCACTCAAGTCGTTGTTGCTTATCGTGATCCTGATGAAGTTAGACATCTTAAAGTATGTGGCGATTTAGGTCAAGTTATTCCCTTAGAATTTGATTTGAGAAACAAGGAACAATTGGCAGAGTGTGTTCGTCACTCTGACATTGTCTACAACTTGGTTGGTCGTGACTATGAAACAAAGTAAGCAAGGG
Source organism: Rhizopus microsporus ATCC 52813 (assembly GCF_002708625.1). Classification (NCBI taxonomy): domain Eukaryota; kingdom Fungi; phylum Mucoromycota; class Mucoromycetes; order Mucorales; family Rhizopodaceae; genus Rhizopus; species Rhizopus microsporus. The sequence continues at coordinate 363,796 of NW_019671921.1, read as the reverse complement.
ATAAAAAAAAGAAAGGGATGATGATTAACTTGCGTAATAGGAACTTTACGTTTGAACATGTTCATGTGGATGGTGCTCGTGCATTAGCTGAAGCTGCTGCCGAAAATGGTGTTGCTCGTTTTGTTCAAGTGTCTGCTTTGAATGCATCTGCTGATTCACCTTCCAAATTCCTTCGCAGCAAGGTAATCTTGCATAAATATGTTATGTCATTGCTAACTGCATTATGCAGGCTTTAGGCGAAAAGGCTGTCCGAGAGGTAATCCCTGATGCTACTATCGTTCGCCCTGGTACTATGTGGGGTCATGAAGATCGTTTCTTGAACAGAATCGGAGGTAAGGAATAGAACAAGATAGAACAAATAGATATGATTCTAACACGTTATATTTTTGTTCTGTTCAGCTGGTGAAGGATGGCAATACTGGGTCAATCAAGGCAACACAAAGATTCGCCCTGTTTCGGTAAGTCATGTTTATAGGGGGTGGGGCGTGATTTGATTCTAAAATGGCAATATTAGGCTATTGATGTTGCTCATGCCCTCGAAGTCATGTTGACTGCTGAATCAACTATGGGTAAGACCTATGAACTCTATGGACCCAAGGAATACAAAGTAAAGGAAATTTTCGAACTCGCTCGTGAAATCTCCATGAAGCCTATTCCTATCCGTAATGTGCCTGATAACATCCTCAGGTAAGTCAAGAGTAACCTAAATGAATCCCATGACTTACACATTTTTTGTCCTGCAGACTTGTAGCCACTGCTATCGACAAGTTGCCTTATAACCAGATGGTCAGCCCTGACTTGATCGAGAGAGTAAGAATTATTATGTAAAAGATGATGTATATTTATTTTTGATGTAGATGAAATTGGATGATAAACCCACACCCGGTGCACTTACATTTGCTGATCTGTATATTGAACCCACCTCCTTGGAAACTGTTGCTATTCAGTTCTTGAGAAGATTCCGTAGTAATGCAGTGTTTGATCTTCCTTATGAAAAGGGAGAAGGACAAGTGAAGAAGGGCGTTTATCACCTTATTGATTAGAGAAAGAGAGAATGAAAAAGATGTTTATTTGTTTTTTATTTACATTAAATAAATATATGTTGAATAAATAAAATATATATTTGTATATTATATACACTGGCATGCGGCATGGTTTTAATAGTATGGGATATTGTAATAAGGTTGATAAAAGGATTCTTGTTGTTCTTGCTGTTGTTGATCTTTTATTAAATATGTATTTTGACCACCATCATCACCCGTGTAATAAGGAGGGGATAGAGGCATGTCATCATCTTCATCTTCTATATCTTCTTCATCATGTTGTTCTAGTTCATGTATACAATTGTCTAGCCAAACTTCTTGCTCTTCTACTTCTTCCATCAAGGCATCCTTTTTTGTTAATTCATTAATTATTGAGTTGCGTATTAATACAAATGAAGATAAGCTTGATTTATTCATGTCAAAAGATTCTAATTTTTCAAAGGAGAGTTGAAGCATATCATTTATATTCATTTTCATAAAGAACACTAAAAGTAAGAAAAAAAAAAAAAAAAGAAAGGGAAAAAAAGGGAGTGTTTATATTTCTTTCTTTCTATTGACCCCATGATCTACGGAATCTCCTTGATTCACGTGAGCAGGCATAAAGGGAGATAGACAGAAAAAAAAAGAAAGATAGCAAAATTGTTTAAAGATGACGTATCCTTTTTTTTTATTTTTTTATTAAAGACTATCAATACGATGAAATGAGTTACCACCGCGTGGTCTTTCGTTTATTTTTGGATTATTCTTGGCTAAAATGTCTATTGTTGTATGATCGTCAGTCGACTATTAATAAATATTCATCTTATAATACCTTTATCTTTCTTTGCATGATCATATTGACAATCATGCTTATCTGGGAAACGATGAGTATCGCAAAATACAAGTTCACATCGACACTTGTTTGTTAATTGTTTGGAGATTGGAATCTATTTGAGAGGATAAGGAAAAAATATATTGATTGTTGCTATATTTAATTACCTTGGAGCGACAAGAAAAGCATCGTCCTTTGTTCTTTTGTTCTAGTGGTAAGGATGGTGATGATGATGACGACAATGGTGTTGATGATTCTGTGGGGTGTTGGCTAGGTTGAACTGTATTTATCACGTCTTTATTCTCTTGTGGTATTTCGACTTCTATAAGTATAAAAGTTAGTTAATGCAAACCATATGAGTCATAAATGGTATTGCTTACTATTATTCTTTTCTAATTCTTTAAAACATTTTGAACACATATTATTATAAATTTTGTTGCCATAAAATCCACATCCGGCAGTACAAGGACTGGGTGCTTCGGGTGCTTTGTTATCTTCCATATTGTCTTGTGAAAAATGAAAATAAAAAAAAAAAAGAGAGAAAAAGAGAAGTTTAAAAAAAACTGATGATGAATGATTTTATATGACAGTCACTTGACTTGTCCTTTATTTCACTTTTGTTTGGTCGACAAGTTTAAAACTGTTCTAAACAAGAATAACTATTACTACTGTATCAGTAGAATATAGAAGGACTGAGAAAAGATATGGTCTAATTCTCAATTTTGTGTCTATTTTTTCTGTTCTCAAGGGTTTATAAAGCAAAATAAAGAGACTTTGTTATCTAGGGTCTTTATGAGGGAATTTTCCTTCTGAATAACCCCTAAACACGTGTGTCATACATGAGCTCATTATGCATTCTACAGTTGGAGATGGATTTTGCGTGTAGCTTGATAAATCCCAAGTTTTGTCTCTGTTTCGCAGCGTTTTTTTTTTTTAGGAAAAAAATCCATATGTTTAACCGACGTGCGCAGTCAAAACGATGTTGCAACTGAAAAAGAGACCGCAGCTTTGTTCCACTATTTATGAAATAGAAACAGTGTTTTGACTATTCAAGCAACACTCATTTTATAAAGAAACAATTGTATATATATCAAAAGTGATTAAACATGACTCAAATATAATGGAATATAAAACAGTGTTTAACTGAAGAAACTCATACCTTGTCAGCGACATTATGCGTTTAAATGACGATAATAAAATAGTGAAACTAAAGATGACCGCTCTCTTGTTCTCTCTCTGTTGATTTTATCTTATCACACAGGTCTACTTTTATTTCATTCAAACAAGAGATATCACAGTAATAGGCAAAGTCAATCGCAAAATACTACATGCAAGACTACAGCTTCCGTATGCAAGTTGCTATATGTGTATGAAAGGAGCTGAAACAGAGTTACAAGTTTAATAATGACTATCTAAGCAAAAATGACGAATGTAATGCCATGAATCAGTGTTATGGGCTTAATATAAGTTATTATTTTACATTTAAGATGGCTTTGGATTATGTAAGAAATGTACATTGTTTATTTGACGACAAAGGGTGTAGTTTTCTTTATATAAATATAGAAATAAGATAAAATTTTCGCCCAAACTCCGTTTTGTCGTAATCATTCATAATAGCCATTCTTCTGCTCGCATCAGAGACTGTTTCTCCATCGTCAATATCTATATTTGTACTACAAAACATCATCTCTACAATGTCTTGAAAAATACTGATACAGAGCTTACCCAATCCTCCACCCTGCGTAAGTGACTTTCAAAATACTTTTTTTCTCTCTCTGTTCCTGACGCTGGGTTAGTGTAACAAGAAAATGATCGTGGGAATAGTAGATACCATAAAGAGAGTAAAGCGGGCGATGATTACTTTTGCCAATAAGATAACGATCCATTAAAGAAAAAAAAAGCATAATTAATATCCATAGTAACTGCTATGGCAACTACTACAAACAAAGACGACCGGAGTCGAGCTTTACTCCGTAGTAGCATCATGACCCGCTGTGTGCTGTATTTAGTCATCACGAATGATAAAAGAGAGAGAGAAGATTATAAAAATTTTCATTGGACAAAAAATGAAATCCAATCAAAACCATGTATTTTAGAAAGAGTGAGTCATAGTTCCTTTACCAGAAAAGGCTGCGTGTTCTTAGAATATCTCTCTTTTCTCTGACTCTCTCTCACACACTCACATTTGCGTCTATTCTTTTCTTTTCTTTCCTTTTCTTCCTCTCTCTCTCTTTTTTTAACTTATTATTATTATTATTATTGCCTTTCGACCATAAACAACTAGAATCAAATAATTATTAACTATTGAACTTATTTCTTAAACCTTTAACTTGAACTTTATCTTTTTATTTGCAAACATGAACTATATTATTATTGTCGTTTAAATACTTTTCTTCTATTCTTTACTACATAAATCTAATAGAAGAAACAGAAGAAAAGACGAGAGATTTAAACAACACAATCCTAGAAACAGAAAAAAAAAGAAAACTAAACTTGTATCCATTGCTGCTTATTCTATAAACATCTTATTAAGCAGCAACAACATCACATCTTAACTTGGTTAAAAATCCCAAAATAAGCAAAACATGACACATCACACAATGGTTACTCCCGCAGTCACCTTGGTTGCGCAGCCCCCTCATAAATACAATGCAATTAATTCAAATATCCTGACAATGAATCAAGCAAATAAACAACAGCAAAAGTCCTATGTTAGTTCTCTTGTTGGTAAGTCGGCTGTTTATTTAATAAACATGTCCCTTATTTTATTATTAGATGTGACCATCCAGGTTATAACCTCTATTTGGCCTAATTCTTCCACCAATAATAATAACAATCAAAAGCCTATTGCCGATCTTCACACCTTTTTGCACCATATCCTTAAACATTCTCGCACCACTCACTCTACACTTCAACTAGCCATCTTTTATCTATTTAGAATCCGATCTAAAGTACAGCAATCTTCCCACCAAGACGCCTACATCTCCTGCGGTCGACGCATGTTCCTGGCTGCTCTTATCTCAGCACATAAATATCTTCAAGACAAAACATACAAAAACTCTGCTTGGAGTAAAGTCAGTGGACTGAACGTCCAGGAAATTAACCACGCCGAAAAGGTTATGCTGGAACTATTAGACTATCGCTTGCATGTTAAGAAGGACATATTTGATCAGTGGATGTTGATGCTTCAATCTCACCTCAAAGTCACTCCTACTCCTCAACCTGTTGCTCCTATGCCTCAGATGAAGCAACACAAGTATCACCAGGATTTACTAGAACGAGCTCGTCAAAGTTTACCTTCTCCTCCTTTAGAAGAGGATACAACCTTCATGCCTATTCAAAGAAAGAGAAAGGCTGATGACAGTGATGATGAAGACGAACATCAAAGGCTGACAAAGAAGCAATGCTAATTTTATTTCTTATCTTCTATTTCTCTCCTTCTTCACCCCTCCCCCCTTGTTCATATATATTTTATACTTTCTTCCGTGTACATTATAATCATTTTGTATTCCCCCCATTATAAACAATTGACCAATAAAAACGAAACGAGTTTCAACTAAAACATTGGGATATATTAAACTCAGAATGGGACAAATTGGGACTTTATCTCATCTATATAGTGAAAGAGAGAAAAACGAAATAGAATGGTGAATATAATTCATGATATATGTCTTTGAGTAAAATGAGCAATTCAGATGTTTGATATCGTTTCATGCCACTTTTGAACTTTGATTAAAGCTCTTACGTTATTTTAGTTTTGTTGCACTACTGATTGTCTTTATGACTCACTTAAACTCTTCATCAGTATCCATTAATGGAACAGGTAACGTCGTAATCAATGCAGTATGCTGCCCTTCTCTTCTTTTCTTCGTTGGCTGTCAAGCGAAACCCACTAAAATCATGCGCAGGTTTGATTGTGTCCTGCAAATAATCTAATACTACCACTTGGGATAGCAAGTAGACTAGGCGATCCACAGGCAAAGAGCGAGAGCGACCAAGATAGAACGTCTTCAGTTGGTTATGATACGATTCTATCAGATTGTTAGTGTGGAACGAAGCATTCTATATATAAACAGAAAAAGTTGGCTTTTAGTAAACTGGGACAATAAGTATTAATGATTATCTGTCCCCACGCTTTGTACCATAGCTCCTTTCTGGGAAGCCACAAACTGCTGAAGTACGCAAGGAATAGCTGATGAGCCAGATCAAATGCTTCTGATGTTTCTGAGTACATCATGCTATTCAGATTAGCGCGAACACGATCTCTTACCAGCTTTGTATCTTGAGTAGACCTGCTTATTTTCACCTAAGCGTTACATAATGTTAAACATGCATCAAACCCATATTTAAAACTTACATCTCTCTTGATGTGGGTTTCTCACGCACACTTCATATGTCAATGACATAAAAGTATGTTTACATTATCAAAGACTTTTCTTATAGCAGCAATTTCTGTGGGACTGCAATCGACCATGGTTCTTTTGACGTCAAGGCTAAAGACGTCTTTCAGCCAACTTAGCCACTGGTGCAAGGTGGGAATGATCTCATGATTGGTGACAAAGACTCGAACAGAAGGACCTTTGCTAGTGGTAGAGCTTCTAACAACGACAGTGAACAAGTAGCCATTCTTTTTAGTCCATTGAATGATTTGCATATTTTGTGTGTCAAGTCTATGCACCACTCTTCGGCTTCCTGTAAATGCTATAGCTATGCTTAGATTTAGCTGACATAGATGCGCTTTTCATCAAGAAACTTTACCTTCATTTGCCATTTAGCAGCCCAAGAAGCAAAAAACGGTCCATCTTCGTGCACCTTGAACAAAGTCTTTGCTCCTTTTTCGACCAACTCTTCCATCCAAATTTGGAAACTATCCTTACCCAAGAATAGCTCTTCTACTCAACTTCATCAACCTAGCATTGATGATGTCTCTAATGTCGTAATAATTGACTCGAAGGGAAGGAGGAAAAGAGGAAGAGATACCATTTTGCTCGATCTACCTCGATTTCTTTTCTTTTCTTCGGTTTTCCTGCATGATCACATTGATACTTGATAGTATACAATCTCAAAGGGGCTGCAAGAGACTGGCCAAGAAAAGATTTCGCTTTCTCGTTAGCCCAGCTTTGGCGAAGGTCCCAGCTAGCATGTTTTTGGGCCATATTGCTGAACCACTCTTCAAAGCCTGCTTCGTTAGCAAAACGAATAGTGGTAACTTCACTATCATATTCAGGAATGATACGGATGGTGAGGTTGTCGCTGATATTAATGATAGGCATAATTATTAGAAAATGCGTAAAAGTCTACAATTAAACTTTTTTCTCCATATCAGAATAGGGGCAAGTTCGTACTGATTTTGTGAGCAATTATTGTCAAGAGACCTGCTTTTTTTTTTTTCCAATGAAAATGAGCCGTCACTTTTGTTCAAGTTTTAAGTGGTTAAAGTGACATCTGGTTCCTCTTTTCTTCATGTTGTATGTTATTGGCCTTGGACTGTCTGACGAGACAGATATTACTGTCAAAGGATTAGAAGCCGTCAAGAGATCCGAACGTGTTTATTTAGAAGCTTATACTTCTATCTTGACTGTTGGCAAAGAGAAACTCGTAATTACACAATTTACAACTTACAACAAGAGCTGATCCGTCTTTTTTTTTTCTTCAATAGGAAGCTTACTATGATAAAGAAGTCATCGTCGCCGATCGTGAAATGGTCGAGTCAGACAGTGACACCATTCTTGCCAATGCAGACAAAATTGACGTCTCTTTCTTGGTTGTGGGTGATCCTTATGGCGCCACGACTCATACCGACTTGGTCATTCGTGCTCGTGAACTCGGTATTCCCGTCAAGGTGATTCATAATGCCTCTATTATGAACGCTGTTGGTGCTTGTGGCCTTCAACTTTATAATTTTGGACAGACCATTTCCATCGTCTTTTTCACAGAGACGTGGCGTCCAGATAGCTTTTATGATCGTATCAAAGAAAACCATCAGTTTGGACTTCACACCCTCTGCTTATTGGATATCAAAGTAAAGGAACAAAGTATTGAAAATATGGCAAGGTAATATTTTTTTTTAAAAAAAAAGAGGAGCAACCGCAGAAAGATTGTGATCTCTTATCCTTCCCAACCATCATTAGAGGCCGTCTCATTTATGAACCACCTCGTTATATGACCGTCAACCAAGCTGTGGAGCAACTGTTGGAAATTGAAGAAAAACGTGGAGAAGGTGTTTGCAAACCCGATGCGCTGGCGATAGGGTGTGCACGTATCGGCACAGAGACTCAAAAGATCGTTGCGGGCACACTTGAGGAATTGGTTGATGTTGACTTTGGTGGGCCTCTTCATTCGCTTGTTCTTGTCGGCAAGCGTATGCATGAAATGGAAGCTGAATTTGTAAAGGAATATGCTTGCAATCCTGAAACATTTGATATGATTGTCAAAAGAGATTATGCTCATTAAGAAACATGTCCAATTAATGTACGTAAATCAAGAATAAAACAAGCCAAAGCTGCATTTTCAATTATTTTTTTCTTGCTATTTATATTTCTCAAAAAAAGGATGGCAGATAAAGACAAGACTAACGAAAAAGTAGACCAGGCTGCATCTAGTGCGCATCGAGGTGTATCTGACGCAGCAGAGACGATGAAAAAAGGTATTCATAACGCCTCTGATCAATATGAAAGGGCGTCTAGACATGCTGAAGAAGAAATGGAGAAATTGAAGGCAGAGCTGGCTGATCTTCGACGGAGAGCAGCACCAAAAATTGAAGAGGCAGAACATTTCTTGGTCTCTCCTACAGCTATTGCCTTTTATAAGGGTTTGGTCACTGGTGTGGCCATTGTATTAGCGTACCAGAAATACTCAAACAACAGACTATAACGGATTTAAGAAAAGAAGACTAATCTTGAATGGCGTTTATTAACTTGATAATCAATTGGTGTGCATTTGGAAAGCTTTCTAATAAACTGGAATATTCTTGTAATCTCTGAAGTAAATCGTCTTTTTTCTCCTCTTGTTTATTGATCAAATACATGTATGCTTCCTTCAACAGTTGTATGTCGGGCCGATCTTGATCTGGGTATTCCATGATGTAAGTTAAACCTGTTCGCAGTGCCGTGGGTGTGCCTATGGTAACGATGAGTTATTATCATTTCTTCAAAAAGAAAAAAAAAAAAACGGTTACAATAAAAGTTCTTGGGCAAAAGAAAGTGTAGCAGCGCCATAAAGGCTTCATTAAGCAATTCCCCCTCAATCAGACACTCATACTCTGCTTCAAAATCCCAGTCATCATGTGCCCTCAGTGACTTGGCAATATAGATCCATTTTTTTGGTATTTGAAATTGCTGAACCAGCTTGTCTTGATCTTCCCATTCGCCATTTCTTAGTATATACTTGACTCTATCTGCTGCCTTATCTTTCTTTCCAAATTGGGAAGCAAACAGTGCCCATTCGATCTTGTCCATCTTTTCGAGCTCATTACGCCACTGTTCAATAAACACATCGTCCTGAATACGATCAGGCAGATACACCGATAACAAAAAGAGTAAATCCAGTGGCCAACTGTCCAGATGCGCCATATCAGGATCCCCGAGCCACCACTGAAGAAGCTGATACCACAGGCATTGCTTGTCAGGAGCAGCCGTGCGCTTCAGAGTCGCCATCTGCGACAGATTCGGGTTCACCGGAACGCGTCTTGTTTCATTGTACTCGACCAAATTTGCTGACGGTGAGTACCAGAGATACATACCGATAACACACTGCCAAGATATACCCTCTGTTACAACAAGGTTCGTTTCGACAAGGCCGAATTCGCCTGCGATCACGTACCAACATTTCTTCCTGAACTCACTGTATTCTGACCACTCGCCTGGCGTCTTTTGAAATATCTCGATCTGCTCCTTCATCATCGCGCGAAGGTCCTTTGTGGCTGAATGGGAAATGTACATTGACAGCTTAAAATCGCCAGCTCTACGTGCTTCGTCGCTGGCCCTTTCTCGCTGTCCATAGGTAAGATAGACAAAGACAGTCGAGAATGAGTCGTTTTTGTACTGTTTACGGAATTGGCCAAGAGTGTCTTCTAGTCCAGGTTTGACCAGATCTCGAAGCCAATCCAAAGGTCGATTTTCAAAAAGCGCGTTGGCTAAATCCCAGAGTAACTGTTGATCTCGATCCAAGTCGTCAAGATCAAACAAGTATTTGTTGAATTCAGTTTGCTTTAATTCTAACAAAGGAAGATCATCAGGATTTGGTGTGATGTTGACTTGTTCATAGAATGTTGTCATGATCTTTTCTGCTCTCTACTAGTGATATCAGCTATTTTTCTACATATACTTCTCTCATTGTGTGTGTATGTGTCATCAAACCTTTTCTTTTAATCGTCGTTCTGTGCCAATAATGCTTAAAGTGAATCAGTTCACTCCGAGTGCATTTTCTTTCTTTTTCTCTTTGGTTTTACCTCTTAATTTTAACGCTGTTAGACTGAATTGTAGGTCTTTTACTTCCTGAGAGCATCATTTTATTGGGAATTATTTGTAGAAAATAACAGAAAGAAAGAAAAAATGTTACACAGTTTCTCAATGAGAAAAATAATGCGTGTAGTATGCCATGGCGGGGTGCTGAGGACTCTGAAAGGGGTATGTGTTTATGAAACCAGAGGTAGGTCTTGGTTGTTGATAGATCAAAGCCACAGTGCTATCGAGGGTATTATCTAGTTGAGGAAGGGGTACTTTCAAATCTTTACTGCTCTTTTTTTTTAGTATAGACTTTAAGGGTTTTGCATCCGGTTTATGAAGAGGAGGAGAAGGAGTCTTAATCTCGCTGCTTTCTTCGGTCGTACGTGAAATAGAAGAGGACGAATGAATGACGGGGTCTGTTGTGATGAAAGGATGCTGTAATGCTTGTCTGGGCGTATAGCGTTTGTCTGGATCATACACTAGTATCTTTTTTAGAAAATCAAGTAAACATTTCTGATCTAAAAAAAAAGAGAATCAGTATCATACGTACAAAATATGATGGAAATACCTTCTTCAGTATCATCATCTGATCGAGGATGGCCCGTGATTCTTTCGTCAAGGGAGGTTGCTGAAATATCATGTGCACCTATTTCCCGCAGCTTTGTCACATCTGATTGTGTACCTTTAATATGGAAAAACTTTTGAGATTTTTCACCCTTGTGAAGCATATGATCTGGTGGTAAGGATCTTTTGGATATATGAGTGAATAAATTACGACGTAAAAAAAAAAGAATGACTTACTGTAATGTCTTTGCCATCATGTGTAATAAAATGATTTCATTTCCACTTGGAAATAGTGGTTTTTCTAAATAAAGTTCAGCAACAAAGCATCCAAAGGACCACATATCAACTGCACAATTATAAGGTGCCTTAATGATGACCTCGGGTGATCGATAGAATGCAGTTTGTATATGATAGTTTGTTGGTCTGTCCGTCTCTAAGCAGGCTGATCCATAATCAATCAGTTTTACATCGTGTAAATCATCTGGACTAATTCAAATTATTAGCATACAGAACTTCACATGTTTTCCCTGGTTACCTTTTGAGTAGAATATTATCAGGCTTTAAGTCAGTATGAATAATATGTAAATCTGCAAGTAAAGCGAGTGTTTCTAGTATTCGTACTGAGATCAATTTGATATCCAATATAGACAAGCGGGGCTTTTGTTTTAATATTTTATGTAAACTAACAGAGAGTAATTCGAATACTAGACAGATATGACCTCTAAAGACAAAATGATCACGTAATTGTAGATATTTATCCTTGTATCTCGAATGATCATTCAACTATAGAAAACTATGAGCCAAGCCTCTCTTTGTCTCCAATTGATATTACCATTTTTAAAGTGTTTATCTCCTTTTCTCCTTGAGCAGTAAATGCACGATGTCTCTTGATGACTTTAACAGCTACAAGATTATTTGTAGATAACTCCCTACATTGAACTACTTGACCAAATGTTCCTTGACCCATCAATTCTAGTATTTCATAACTAAAAGCTCATATCAGTCTCTATTATCTCTATTGTCTTTCTTACCTTTCTTTTGTACTTGATATGATCTCCTTGACTCTTAGAATATAATCATCATTTATGTTGTCATATCCATTATTCTTTGATGGTTCTCTTGGGTTTGTCAATGTTCTTTTTGGTATATAAACAAGTTCATGTCTAAAGGTTGGATTGATCTTTTTGACAATGTCTACATAATGTAATGTTGCCTTCAACACAAGTCTAGACTTCATCCTGATCAATAAAAAAAAAGGGTATGACAGGTCCTTTGTTTTCCCTTTTGTTATTTAAATATAAAGTTTAAACTATAAATGGTTATGCCGTAGTTTAATAATAATAGTAATAATAAAAAAAGAAAGAGAAAAAGAAAGAAGGACAAAATTATATGCGTGCTTATTTAACGTAAATCTTCACTTTCGATCGTCTTTTTAATCTCCAATAACACAGCTGTCTTCCAAGGATCTAATCTTGATAATTTATCATAGTCAAATACTAACTGTGTGAATCGATCAACATCCCCTTCATCGATACATTCTATAATTCCTTTCAGTAATCCATATTCTCTAGTTGACTCAAATGATACATCCATATTACAATAATTTGCTAATGCTTGAGTTGTCTTGACCATATCCTATATTGTAAAACATAAGTAACTTTTTCTTTATATATAATCATCAATACATACACCTGTCAACAAGTGACAAAGACCGGCTCTGAAGAAGTAGTCTTTCAAAGACCATTTAAGTAAAGGATCATCTACAGCTGCTGAGGCCACTTGTTCATATTTTTCAATAGCCACCTGATAGAGTTTCAAATCTGCTGCAAATTGAGCCACTTTCAATAAGCATTTGTTGGCTAAACTAAAGAAATAGTGTGTCAACCTTGATGTCATCGTTTACAAAGACAAGTCTTACGCTGGTGAATCATCTGCATTGTACAAATCTGCTGCTTTTTGATATGCTTCATAAGCATCTTGTGGACTTGCTATATCACTTTCATATAACTCTGCAATATCTTGATAGTGCTTTGCCGCAGACCGAAAATTGCCGCCCTCTTGATCTAAAATGATCGCCTCCTTCAAAGCACCAACAGCAGCTATAAAATATCAATACCTCCTTTTAGTTATCATAATGATTACATACCTTTGGCATCCATACGCTTATAACTTTTGGCCGCGTTATCATATGCTCTTGAACCTTCAAACTTGGCACAGTTCCCACGTTGAAATAATTTGGCTGCCTCTGTAAAAGCATCACCTGCCTTTTGCCCTGATCTAGGGGTTTAATTATGCTTATATGATAATAATAGATTGTACATTACATTGTTGAGCTAGTTTATACATGTTGCCTGCCTTTTCATAAATCTCTGCTACTTCTTCATATTTGTTTGAGGGACCAAAAAACGAGAATATTTTCCAAGAGTTGAGCTTCTTTTGTGCTTCATTAATTAAATTATTTGCTTGTTGTTCATAATCGGCCATTGTTTCTTAATAAGAAAAAGAAAGAGAAAAAAAAAGCAAGTAGTAGCTCTACATTGATTAATGTAATGCGGTCATTCAATCCAGCCAATAACGTGATTACATTCAACCATATATCCATTCCCCCTTACTTCTTTATGTCAATATATGCGTATATTATTGACAATAACAATAACAAGAAAAAGAGAATCAAAAGGTCTTTTTCTTTTCATCTTTGTTTAAATACAAGCAATGAGAAAAAAGAGAGAGAACTATACAAAATAATCAACATTACACAAAAACCTATTTTCATATATTACTTTTCTTTTTTTTTGTACTTCTTTTTACTTCTTTTCTTCTTTTACTGTGTGTCTGCTGCAGGGTTGTTTAATATGGACTATTTTGCAAAGTTCAAGAAACGTATTGCACCTCCCAAGGTACAACCAACAAGCGCAATGCAGCTCGCCAAATTTCACAAGTGTTGGGAGTATATTCATGTAAGATGAATAAGAATGTGGTTTGGAATTATATTAAGCTTTGTGTTATTAGAATATATTTGTCACGGACGATAGAAAAGCAAATATACATGTTCAACAAACAGAGATACCCAGCAAACTACGACAAATGGTAGATTTATTAGTAGACGAAGAGGCTCGACAAGAGGATAATACAGCAGGTGTCTGTATGGAATATTTCTTAAAGAATGGTATACTTCAATACCTTGTCAATGTAGCAGAAAAGGCAGATTATCCAATAGGATTCAGAGGGGAAGCAATCAGGACTATCGCTAGCATGGTTGATCTGTTGGATGATAGGTTCCTAGTACACAACGCAGTCCATAAACCAACAATTAAGCTATTACGCTTTTGTGTGTTGAGTGATCGTCTGAGTCAACTATACACTGATGACTTGGTGGACTTGATGTATATCATTTGTTCAAAAATCCATGGATTCCCTGCTCTTTTAAATATCTTCTTTCATGATAAACATTGGTTAACAACCCCACAAAAGAACACAGATCATCACCCATTAGATAACTATGATAATCATTTAAAGCAGCCAGAACAACAACAACAACAACAAGAACCACAGGCACCAGAATATGAGTTTCTGCTATTTACGTATCTGTTGCGATTTGTACATAGAGAAGGACGATCGGGTGACTTTGCACGTACAGGATTGCTGTTCCTGATGGAAATGGCAAATGATCAGCTAGGAGACTTCATTCTAGGTTCCGATTTTGCAACAATCATGGCCGCTGGACTCGGTGCATTGTATTCTCAATTACCTAGAAAACTTATCGTCCAAGACGAGATCGATTCCACCTGCTCTAATCCAACCACATTTTTATTAGGCGAGTGTTCGATCGATACCCCACCACAATCGCGCATACGGTTTCCCTTGGGCATGAGTGTCGAATATTCCGATTCACCCGAATTCAGGTTTCAACTTGACTCGTTTCTCAAACTGCTCGAATTTTGTCAGGACGTATTGACACGTTGCCCTAATGCCGACATTTGTTCCTCGTTGTTAAACAACGTACGCACGATCTTTTTAGAAAATATCCTTTATCCTTCCATTCTCGAATGCTCTGATACTGATGGTTCTTCTGTGGCTGTCATCAGCTACATCGACCTCATCCTTCAGACCGTTCAGCAGGAGGATCTCGCAAGAGTTGTTGTTGGCTTTTTGATGGATGAGGAACACCAGCCGCTTGATCCAGACACGAACGATGAAGGGTCCAGCATGCGACACCTCGATATCAACAAGATCACTCATTTTACATTAAAGGATCTCATCTTTAGTCGACTCCAATCCAACTCGCAGACAGCAGTCATTGCGACATTGAAACTACTAAAGACGCTCGTGATGAACCATTGTCGATACGCTCTTCGTCTACTCTCTGTCGACCCTGATATCAACAAAAAGGCGACGACTGTCTCTCATCACCTACGTGAGGTCGAATTGTATTTTTCACTTATCATCGCCATCGACTCGACACACGCCAAGGACATCCTCTCGTCTGGGTATGAAGGCTACCTTCGTGATATTGAAGCCATCATCGACAACGACGGATGCTATCATCATCTAAAACCTTACAACGACCGTTCTCGATCGGGCGTAAAGGAAACGCCTAAGACCAAACGACGAAGAAGTTTCAAGTATGGACAGCGCTACGAAGATCTCAAGAAGGAAGAGGATGAGCGAAAACGACAGGCAAGAGCTGCCAAACCACTCTTTAGACATCGTATTCGTCCTTCAGATCAACTTCTGCAGATCCTTCTAAGCCTTCTCAGTCACTTCTTCACGCAGTCGGCAGAACTCAATCTCGCACTGACAGGCGTCATCACCGCACTCGCTCTTTGTCCCTATCGTAGTCTGGAAGGATGGATTGCGTTTAGCGAAAGCGACCAGACCAGTCCGGATGATGTCTTGATCCTGAACCCAAACGGACAGGCTACGGCCAGTCAACCCAAGATCCGCAGCCAAGATATTTATGCTCACTTTGAGGCGACAGCACCTGTGGACGAGGATGACGAAGAGGATGATCGAAGCATTGATTTTGGTGCAGAAAGAGAATCTGCCAAGGTGACACGACCTACCTTTTTCAAATCGTATCCCCCTTTCTTTACCCTCTTGCGCACCCTGACACAGCAAATAGACTATTACCGATCAGAGATACCAGCCTTTGATGCCCTATTGGAAGAGCGCCGTAATGCGTTGATCACGGGAGAAGTGTCTTTTATAGACCGAAAGCTCATGTCTCCATCCAGTTCGACAACAACAAACGTGTCGCGCAGTAACCATGTATCAACTCAATTCAACCGACGACCTTCTGTGCTGCGACCGACCTCGACCGAGACACCAGCACTTAGTCCCTCTTCATCTTCATCCACTATGGTCGGCTCTCGTCTCGGTCATGGATCACAAATCAATATGACAGCAGTGATGAATAATCCGATGTCGCCATTGGCTCTTCACATACGAAAAACAACCTCTGTGCGCATCCAGCCTCTGTTTCCTTCCCATTTTGTAGATGAACGAGAAGAGCCAATCTTGGATCTTGACGATGAAGATGAACATACGTTTGCGCCCAAGGCAGGCATTGATCCTTCCAAGGCAAAGAAACGACACGATAAGAGCACAGAGATCACCTTATCTATGCTTTTGAATAATGTGGTCATCCTTGAAGAAAGTATAAAGGAGCTTGTTGCTCTCATGCAGGTCAGGCGTAGTTTGGGCATTGATGAAGTTACCTATGTTTAAAGTGTAAAGAGTGTATTGTATAATAAATAGTGTGATCATGGGATGTTGTCAACTTTTTGTGTTTGTGAATTGACCCTGCAGGATTGTTTAAATGTTAAGCACAGTAACATATGACCTCAAAGGAGTATTGTGTTCAAATGCACTATGTAAACCCTTAAATAAAGCGTGTGTCTATGTTTATCCGATATTCAAATATAAATAGCACTGCAGTCGGTTTAGTATATAGACTATATACACGTGTATTGCTGCCACTTGTTGTTATGCTGAGGGTGAATGCGTCCAAGCTGAAACACTTTGTCTCCTTGTCTACCACATGAAGATGATTCTTTTTTTCTTTAGGCCATGGTTGCTTATAAAGTACATTCTATAATTTATTGCCATGGTTACTTCTTTTTTCTTTTTCTTTTTCTTTTCTTAAATTGATTTATTAATGGTTGTAGAACTGAACATTGAAATGATATCTATCTTATTACTTGTTAAAAGGGTTGCATAATGACAATCCTTTCTTGTCAAACAGTAATTGAATGACCGACACTGTGCTAAGTTCCTACAACATTCAAACTTGAGATTGAGACTACTTCAAGCCAATCTCTTTCTATAAACATCTATCCCAATAGGTCCTATTATGTATTGTTTCAACTTTGGTAGCAGGGCTTGGTAATCTGTGCACAAGTCTTGGCAATATGGGGGTGTAATCTGGTCTTTTTTGTCAAGAAGATTTTGTCTGATATCCTTCGTGAACTTTGACTAACGCTCTTCGGTGAGGTTTACAAAAGGAGAGTAGGGTGGCATGAATAATGAATTATAGCCACACTTGTTAATGGCATCCACAAAAAAACGGGAGCGGTGAATTCTACAATTGTTCATAACTATAAGCGTCTTCTTCATACCATGACTATCAAGGATGTCCATACCTGACTCCATAAGCTTCATAATTTGGTAAGCCGTAGTACCTTTCTTTAACTGTACTGACTTTGCGTTGCCTTGAGCACCAGCCTTTCTCTTCTTTGAGGAGGCCGCCTCTGTAAGCCCCTCTCGATCTTGGCGACGTCATTTTTCTTGAGCGGCTCAGCCTTGGAACAACAGACTTTTCCAAAAGCCAACATTGCTAATATTTATACCCTTTTGGGTGTATTCTTTCACTTTTGCAGGATCATCTACCTTAGCCAAGCGCGGCCTCTCATCAGTTGTAAGTGGAAACCTGCCTCATTAACAAACACACAGCTTTCCTGAAAGTTGACTTCTGCAGCTTCCCAATGAGAGTTGATATTGAAGCGCACCTCAATGGTTCTTGGGACGTCTCGTCCCAAGGTATATTTCGTTGTCTGCTTCAACGAGATTGCGTATTTCTCACGAATCTGCTTATAAAGTCCATTAACAGATATTTCAAAGCCAACAAAATGTTCGCGAAGCTGCTGCTTTGCTTCAATAAGGACAAGTGAAGGGTTTTCTTCGAAGATCTTAATCAAAAAGGTCGAGCGTTCGCAAAATAGTTTTTGGGCTCACGCTTGAGCTTCTTCTTTACTGCTCCATGGAGAACCGAAAAGAAGCCGTCGTTAAACTCATTCAGAAGCTTGTAGGCAGAACTACGAGATATGCCGCATTGTTCTGCTGCATTGGCTACAATCAATCCCTCCACTTGTATTATGCTGATAAAGTGAACAATTTGGTCTTCGTCATACTTTTTGTAATTCTTAGGTGTCGCGATGATAACTTCCTTAAAGTCCTCAACAAGGCTGTCTACTACAATTTCCATCCTGACAGGTTATAGCTTGGGCCCAGGAACGGAGTCAATGTCAACTAGCATTTTGATCTCGCCGTATTGAATAGCGAAACCGTCGAAGCTCATTTCGTCTACACTTTCATCGTAAGCTAGAAGGGGTTTATCAGCAGAATTGTTGTGAATAAAGTCTATCTGGTTCTTGAATATAGTTGCAAAAACTTAGAAAAGGTACTCTGAAATCTAAATTTAGATTGCACACATATGTGAAATAAAGCTCGCATACTTTTTTTTCTTTATTATCTTAAACTCATTTAGAGGACATACAAGACAATGCTTATGACGGAAAGAGCTTTGAGTCAGTTGAGGTGGATATCGACAACTCTATTTCTGTGAGCGTGCAGTCTATTTCCGAAAAGGTACAAGCCTTTGAAATCATTATGTTTGTACAGCGGATTCGCTTTCTTAGCTTGCGTCCACCTAAAGTCCACCTTTTCTTTGTATTTTTAGCTAGTGTCCACCTCGGGTCCACATAAGGCCCACTTTGGGCCCACTTCGGGTTACCAAACGTATAAAGGTTTTGTTTAAAAAAGATTATATGTTTTGCCAAGTAAAAAGGTAGGAGACAAAGACGAACAATAAAAAAATAAAAAAGTGCAATAAGTCGATGAGAGTTAAATATATGATATCTTTATTTACGACGAATAAAGCAATGAATATTTATTGATAATGTTGTGATGATATAAGATTCTATTTAGTAAAAATTGATTTTACGGAAAAAAGACTACAAAGCTGGTGCTGGCATTGGACAGAATGCAGCTGTCAGCTGAACCCTATCTCTCGATAAACTAGGATAAGTCAATGAATTGATGTCATTCGAGGATACGACTTGTAACGATCTGGGAATCTTTTCATTTGGACTTTGGCAATAAAGAAAGGTTCGGAAGGTACGCTTTCTAAATAGCAAATGTCGAATTCTATAAGGTCATCAACTCGTTTCTCTCATTCCTTTTCGTTTTCTTCATTGACGAGTTTGCCATAAAATATGCAAGGCGCTTGTCCACGTGTAATTGTTGTTTCTGCCATTGCTACTGATGTTGGATTGGTTTAATGAAACGGACAACTCCAAAAACATTTTGCTGTGAGCAGCTACAAAAAAATAATTATTCATCGTAGTGTGAAGGTGTAGTGACAACATAGGTAGCGCCCCAATTAAGCGCCCGTAGCATTAGCCTATTTTCTGGCGCATGTAGTGTTGGCCATTTTTAATGGCGAGTCTACTAACTAAACTAAATTAAAATAAGTTTTTGAGCTGTGTCAGCCATGATGTGTGGGCACTTGCCACATTTTCAGCCTTTACTTCGACAGCATTTTGGTTTTCAATACTAGTATTAAAATTTCCACACCAGTGTACCATATGTTTGTAATTTTGTTTTATGGCGTAAATTTCATGGGAGGCGAAAACTTCTGCTAAGAGAATTATACAGCCACTAGTCATATATACTGAAAATTATTCCTTCATTAGACAAATGAAGACATAGAGGTGTATATGTTGCTGCTGCATAGAGAAGGTGGCCATAGCATACAATAAGTTAAAATATTTTGAAGCGATTTATAGATAAAAACACTCACTTATAGCGTTCACATCCCAGCATATACAGAAAGTAGAAAAAAGCGGCTTATGATTTAAGAAATAAAACACATAAGAAGCAAAGTTGACAGAATGTGTATAATATATAAGTAAGGAGAAGGTAATGATGGATTAAAATAGGAAAAAAAAAAAAAGAGGAATACAAGAAAGACTGACAAGAGTGTGCTGGGCGCTTTTAATAAAATAATGTAAGATAAGACAATGCATAATCCAAAGGAAAAGAATGAGAGGGGCTATTGACCGTGATTTCCCCACTACGTAAACGTAGGTATCATTTAGAACGACGGGAAGGGACTTCACGGCACGCAAAAGACTTCAAATAGTTGTTGTTGTTGAGTATTTTATCGCGACTGTGTACTTCATACTTTCCAGTTTCGTGAAACCGATCGACCACAATGCATTCTAAAGAATTATAATTACTGTTGGAGTGTTAATACACGACTAATAATCAAGAATCATGACGCTATATAATTTACTTGACCAAAGTTCTGATATAATCGGCATTCGTGAAAAGTGCTGCGTAATCGACGATTATAAGGCATACTTTTTTACTATTTGCTGATAACTTTGATAAAAGAGCTATATAAAATCAAAAATTAATCCACTATGCAGTTCCTTTTTATTGTTCTTCCAACATTCCATTTCTCTAAAACTTACTTTGTGTGCTCCCAGCACAATGCCACAACTCCATTTTCTCAAGCTCTTCAACAGTATTAGACATGTCTCTGGAGTCAATAGGGCTTCCGGCACAGCTTCGTGAAGAAACCTATGCAAATTCAATAAGCGACCTTTCCTTCAAATATTCGATCCTTTTTTGAAGCTTATCCATTAAGGCATCATTCGACAGTTTACATGGGCTTTTTCTTACATATACTACGACTTTGAAGCCATATTTCTTTAACTTGTCGATGAAGCGCTCGTATTTACTTTGATAGTTAGCAATATTGTGCACTAAAAAAGCTTCATTGCATAATGTCAATACGGAGTTGTGTTCATCAAATGCCTATAACAATCTTGAGTGCTTCCGCTCTAGCTTCCAATTTGATAGATGCTTGCAAAGCCACGCTTCATTTTTCCTTTCTTCTCCCATAGCTTTCAATGCTAGCTATAATACAATTCAATTCTTTTGGGAAACACTACATGCACCAGGAAATGCACCAGAAGCTAAACTAGTTCTACGGGTGCCGTCTCTATGATGTAGACCAACAAAGCTTTTCAATCTGCAGAGTCAAACTAAACATGACTTTTATAAAAACGTCATATCGGTTTCTTCTTTTCAAGGAGAAAGAGATAAAAAAGAATTGTTGTTATTTTTTGTTTTAGTTTTAGTTTTATCTTGTCAGTTTGATCAATAAAGAACCAAGATCAATCACGTGTAATTATGATAAATTCGTATTTTATATAAGAGAGAGTGAACTGGATAGCTCTAGGTTAGGTTTTGGTACATTTTTTTATCGTACTACATACCTCTGTCCTCCTCTTTCATTACAAATAAGATTTTGCGCTTAACTCGACCACCTTTGTTGCGTTTTTTTTGATACCTGTGCGTCCAAATATTTGGCATCACATTTTTTGGCAAACTGGGCAAATGATCGGGTGTTCCCATCTTGATACAAGCTTGTATACTGTTTTGTGATTGTGAAAATCTCCTCTGATGACATATCCAGACGTTCGTACACCTTTTCATTTTGTGGATCGTTTATGAGAAAGATGTTGTTTACGAGCTCGACAAGATGTGATTCAGAATCTAAAAGCTGTGACGCTAGTTTATGGACTGTAACGAATAAGCAAGAAAACAGGAGCAATGCTTACGGATAACTTTGTCATTAGTTTCACATTCTATTTCTTCATTTCCTTCTTCTAGATGGTGGGCCCAGTTCTGCACAACAGTATTGTTTGTAACTGAAAGGGAAAACGTTGATTCGATTACTTGCTACAAGATATGGCTCCGTCGGCACGTCGATGTAGCACAATCCAACGTCTGGACACATTGCAATTTTTGCTCCATTCAGGGCTTCGTTTTCAGGAGTCAATATGTCACCAAAGAATACACAAGTTGCTTGTTAGTGTGTGATCATTATTCCTGAGTTTGAGGACATCAAGTAGACAGGGTGGGCCCGAGGTGGACACTAGCTAAAAATACAAAGAAAAGGTGGACCTTAGGTGGACGCAAGCTAAGAAAGCGAATCCGCTGTACAAACATAATGATTTCAAAGGCTTGTACCTTTTCGGAAATAGACTGCACGCTCACAGAAATAGAGTTGTCGATATCCACCTCAACTGACTCAAAGCTCTTTCCGTCATAAGCATTGTCTTGTATGTCCTCTAAATGAGTTTAAGATAATAAAGAAAAAAAAGTATGCGAGCTTTTTTTTCACATATGTGTACAATCTAAAATGTTCGTCCGTTGTAAGTCAATCACTATTACCTTCTTTTCACACGATGTGGTGGTATGGTCCTCAGATGAAGAAAAATTAAATTGTGACCCTTGAGCTTTCCGCGTGTGAGTTGAAAGGCTTCAAATAGAACTGTTCGAAAGCGTCCGATTGATGAGGCCAATGGGCATGTTGCTTAGTCTTATCGATAGTGTTGCCACTTTGCGCTGCGTACATGCTAGGGATTGATATCAGTGAATGGGAATTATACTTCCTTGGGTTTTTGTGAGAGTAAGGTAACGCCAAATGGTTTCTCCTGATTGAACTGGAACTGCACGTCCTGATATTGTAAACGCCCGAAGTCCGAACGTGGCTGCCGCATTGTTGTAATCCCTAGTAGGGGCAGGGTCTTCTGCTGAAGTGTCTTGAGAGAAAGATCTTCATTGTTTCCACACTTTTTGATTAGGTGAGTCAACAGTTGTAAGTTCCAAGTTTCTAAATCGTGTAACTCTGGAATACGGTAATTGGATTTTTCGCCTGGCTTTGAAGAATTGCAGAATTAACGGATGCTGAGATATTACCAAGTGTTGCGAGTATAAGACGCTGTACATCGAGTTGATGGCAGACCTAATTACGTACAGACGTTGATATGATAGATGATTATGATCTACCAGGAACCTTAGCACGGTTTTTGGATCGTATGCTCTAGGATCCAGCTGGTTGTTGTGGCACCAGTTGGCGAAGACATGTTACCCATATCCATAGAATTTGCTTGTATTATGTCGAGTCTGTTTGTTCAAGAATCCTTGAGTATCTTTTGCAAGACCATATTCTTCCCTCTTGTGCTCGATAATCTCCAAGCGATTAAATTCCAATTTACACTCTTTTCGGAAAGTAGATTCGTCATCGGTCGAAAACAAATGCACACTGAATCGAGAACAAAATTCAGGTTGCACAAAAATGAATTCATTCGAAGACGAGAACAAAATTCATGTTGTATAAAATATAAATTCGCCCTCGGATGCCCGTGTTGCCAAAATTATTTTGTAGTACAAGTCTTGGCATATTTGGGTATATAAATGCACCCCAAATGCTATCTTCTTTTTTATTTCTTTTTCACAATTACACCAGAAATTATATGACAATGAACATTCAGTTTTTGTATGAAAATGGAAAAGGTTCTGCTGTCGATGAGTACGGCAGGCCTGAGCCAATGGATTATATTGTTGATGAGGAGCAGTTTCGACTCGAAACGTTGAGTTCTCATACACAATATTTAGATCAACTGCATTTGGAGAGCGAGAAAATGATAGAGACAATGCAGATCGAAAAGGTGAAACCTAGTAACGACGTTAAAATGAAAGAAACATCAATGAAACGAAGCTACACCCACTACTCTGATCAGGACAAAGTGAGGTTCTTCAAACTGTTATTTGAGAGATGTCTGAGTGCTGCAGCTGCAGCAAAACAGCTAGGGATTCACGTTCATACAGGACAAAAATGGGCTGCACAATACGAGAAGGATCCTGACAGCATCTTTGAGAAACGGAGAAAAACTGGCCGCCCACGTATTCTCCATGAGGAACACAAAAATACTATTCTCGAGTGTATAGATGAGAATCCTTCCGTCGTCTTAGACGAAATAATGAAAAAGTTAAAGCAAACATTTACAGAATTAAAAGTATCCAAAACTACTTTGTTCGATTTTGTAAAAAGCCATTGCAATTTGTCTCTTAAAAAAGCTCGGCTTCAGCCCATAGACCGAAACAGCGAAGAAAAGATTCAAGAGCGCTTGGATTGGATTCGTAAATGGGATAAAACAGATATGGATTTTACAAAAAATTGTGTCTTTCTTGACGAATCTGCTTTCCATATTAATCTGAAACGTAGTATGGCATGGTCAAAGAAAGGTTCCCCTGCAGTGGTTACAGTTCCCAAAACACGAGCAACAACTACAACCATTCTAGGCGCAATTTCTGCTGAAGGTTTAATAAAATGTAGTCTTCAGCTTCCTCAGCCTCCGTCCAGTAAAAAGAGAAAGAGAGGTGATGGTATTGGATATGTGAGCAAAGGAACGGCTATCGGACACTATATTAGCTTTCTAAAAGTTACAATGGATGAAATGGACCAGTATCCACACATGAAAGGCCACTACCTCGTGATGGATAATGCTCCTATCCATACATCCGAGGACATAGCCAAATACATAGAATCTCGCGGTTATCGCTGCGCTTACTTGCCTCCTTATTCCCCTGAGCTCAACCCAATTGAACAATTCTGGTCGGTGGTCAAGAGTAAAGTGAAATGAAACAAATTTCTTGAGAAGGAAACGTTGATGACTCGGATCAGTGAAGCTTCTAATAGTTTGAAACTAAGTGATTTTAAAGGAATTGTTGGACATTCTCATAAATGCTTGGATAAATGTCGTAATAGACAAGCACTTTGAAGAAG
>NW_019671921.1:257684-338907 GCF_002708625.1 Rhizopus microsporus ATCC 52813 | reverse complement strand
AAAAAAAAAAAAAAAAAAAAATCCCATCAGTATTCGAACCTCAAAAAGTGGCCAATGGCAACCTCGGTCATAGGCTACATCATAGGCTACACCATAGGCTACACCATAGGCTATCCTGTCCATTGGTCTTTTTTGGTGTTTTTGCTTCCTTTAATTCTTTGTTGGATCCCATTACATGTCACAGCCTGAATTTGTAACTCTGGTTAATCGTTGCTTTCTTTATGAAAGCTGTACTACTAACTATACTACACCCCAAAATCTTCGTGTACATCTGCATACTAGCCACGATTTCGTATTTCCTAATCGACTCAAAACAAAGCGACGGCGCAACAACAAGTTATTTTGGTATACGCCCTATCCTTGTGATGATAAACGGATCAAGAAGCATTTTGCATGTCCATGTTGCACTGCTCATTTCGACAATTTGAACTCTCTCAGCAATCATTTTAATACCGATCATGAGGATTATCTTCCTGTAGACGAGCCCAGGCCACTATCCCTCAGTAGCGGCAGTGTATCATCTTGCAGTAGTACCAATACATCATCCAGCAGCAACACGCTACCCAGCGAATTGTCTCTCAGTGATGATCAGCATAATTCTCTCAACATCACCGCCACCATTTTTATGGACAATCATCAAGATCAAGGTAGCACTGAAGTTGGGATAAAACGCAACCACGACGAAACTCTCTTGCCGGATACAGTTTCGTTTGAACCACCCCAGGGCGACCGCTTAACTGTGAGGGATTTTGATGTATCTGAAGCGTTGTACCAAATGCAACTTTCACTGAAAAAATACAAGTATAAATTGTCTCTGGAGGATCATCTGCATGTCATAATGGCCTCAGCATCGATCTTGCTTTTGACGCCCTACAAGTATCCGGATGAGTTGAAGCCTTTTATTCAGCACGATAACTGGCTTGCTACCATTAAACTCATTCAAAACAGGTACAAGATCAATCGGTTGTCTATGCCTGTCAACACCGTGGCCAACATGCTCGCGACCATCGATCAGCTCGTTACCGGCAATATCAACAGAAAGGGTGCTGTTCACGCCATTGATTCTTTATCACTATCAGCGCACGAGTCCATGTTTGCTGCGGCATTGTGCTCCTTGATCCGCAAACTTCCACCTTTAGCCATCGAAGAAGACATGAATGAATCCGAACTGTGCTCGAGATTTGTTGATCCATTCCTTTCTGGTCTTTTTGACGACCCCGATGCCGGTGTATATCTCCGTTGGACCAATGAAACCACTTTAGAAACGAAAAAGCACGGAAATCAAGATGGTTTGCGTCCTGATATGTGCATCACTAAGTCTTACGGTGTAAAGTGGAGCTCAAGCTGTGGCTATGGTGAGGCTAAGGCGTCCAAGCAAGCGGAAGATCATCATGTGGTATGCTATGATCTTCTCAAAGTAGCAGCATTCTGCAAGAATGCTCTTGACAAGCAAAAATTCGATGGTATCTTGGGAATCCAGATCGTTGGCCGAACAATTATCTTTTATGTACTTCTTTTGCCTGCCACGAAACTGTACACTATGCTCAGATTGGCCGAGATCAAGCTACCCGACAGCCTCCAAGGTTTGCCATCCTTAGTGACAGAACTACCAAACATCTTGGGTGTTTTGGATGTATTTGACAACTTATGCATTCCAGCAAAGAATATAAAACGAGCTATCGATTGCCAAACCTCAACAGAACCAATGTCGTTGTTCAACCTCATCCTCTCATCATCTAAGGATCGAAAGAGACCCTGCCATTTAAAGCTTCGACATAATTAGTATCCACTATCCACGTGCTCCAACCAATCTAACCTATCCAATCTGTACCCACATTTCGGTTGATTTCAAAAAAAATATTCCCTCCTGTAGTAAAGCACAAATTTTGTAATCATCAATATAATTGGATAGACTTACTCTATTCTTCACTTATTTTCATAACCATACACATAAAGAGACGTCAAAAAAAGGATAATTTTGCGTTAGTTTCTGTTAATTTCAGAAATGCGATATGGCCAATGACGACCTCGATCATAGGCTACATCATAGGCTACATCATAGGCTACATCATAGGCTACATCATAGGCTACATCATAGGCTACATCATAGGCTACATCATAGGCTATCCTGTCCATTGGTCTTTTTTTTTTTTGTTTCTGACACCAACGCCCTTGTTTTCGTAGAAACGGCTTCTTCAAAGTGCTTGTCTATTACGACATTTATCCAAGCATTTATGAGAATGTCCAACAATTCCTTTAAAATCACTTAGTTTCAAACTATTAGAAGCTTCACTGATCCGAGTCATCAACGTTTCCTTCTCAAGAAATTTGTTTCATTTCCACCAAGATAACTCCATACGACTCTGTTTGGAGAGTATAAATTTCGCTTCCCAGTTGCTTGATGATCTATTCAGGTAACTTGCCATATCTCTTTGGAGATATCTTGCAACAAAGCATCTCCAATGGCTGGAACCATTGAAGCAACCTTTCCCGGTAAACTTGCTATTCATCGGCGTGGTTTTGGGTTCTTTGAAAACTGGAATTGTAAAATCCTTGACTCCAGTTTTGGAGTTTTATTTGAAGAGACCTGAATTTGCATTGCATTTGTATTGAACAAAAAATTCTACAAATACTTGAGTATGGGGCGGAATAAAGGAGCTCTTTTGTGTATTTATTAAAAAACCTAGTGTCCTTGAATGCTCTATCACTTGAAAACAAAAAGATCTCATCCTTTTCTTCGTTTTTACCAAAATACAGGTACCGTCCATATAGAATACCAAACGAATATCTTTCTTCCTGAGAAGTTCGATTGCGTAGCGCATCAACTTTGTAAACACTTGCGATGCTACGCTTAATTCAAATGCTAGTGATCGGTATTGATAAACTGTGTTATATATTCGAAGGTCAAAAACGGTCGTGACGTCGGATGAATTGAAATAGCCACATACGCGTCATTCAGGTCGATCCTGCACATGAAGTCATCCTTCTCGATTAGCTCGTGCAGTGCTGGGACGACTTCCACCTTAAAATAATGGCGTTGCACAAATTTGTTTAGCTTTTGGCAACCCAATATATGTCTCCTCTTGGTGGATTTCTGAATAATGAAAAAATTCGACAAATAATCTCGGATCTATAATGGAGCTACTTCGATGACTCTCGATTGTAAGAAGGTTTGGATTGTTGTATCCACTGCTAATTGCTCTTCCAAAGATAAATTTAACCGATTCTTACGCCAAGGTGTTGGCTGTTTGGTCCATTGGATCTGCTATACTTGTTGGAACTTGGGTGGCGATGGTGATGGAGGCTGTGTTGCATGGTTTGTTGATTGGCTTGGGGTCGGCCGATCTTGGCTGTGGGAGTTGCGACCTCACAATTTCCATAAAAAACACTTTATTTTTCGTCTTTTATTCAATAACCCATTTCCTCTTCCGTTGAAGAATCTTCGATCCCTAAAGCCTCCTCCATAGTTATCTCGTTTTGTGAAGATAGCACCTTGCAAGATAACTTGGTTATGTCTTGCTTTATAGATTTTTTCAACGGTTTCTGCGTCCAAATCATAACGTTTTTTATTTGGCTCATCTTCCACCAAGTAACAGTGGTTGTCTGGAAGTTCGAAATTTTTAAGAGTACCTCTTTTAGATTCTTTGCCCATCTCCTTGCTGGTGTAAAATCCGTAGACTACACGTCGGCGGAGTTATTCAATGTTCCTGAGGAGTTCTTCGTTTTGATTTTCATATGCTTGTCATATGCTATTATAGATATTGGCACGAAGACGTTCAGCGCCTTTGTACTTGGAGCTGACATGCTGGTAGACATCAACCTTTCGTTTCTTAAGCTCTTGGGCAAATTCTTAGCTAGAGGTCTCACTTGTTGTCTATTCTTCACCTTCAATTTTTGGAACTTCGCGAACAAATCGTCGAATATCTGTTTGTATAGCACTGGACGAAGACTCATCCGGCCCTTGTTGTATATCATGGTAAAGGGGAAGCACTGGTTCGTTCAGCTTCCCCAAGCTTAAGCTTCTTGGTAAACTCTTTAAAAAATTGTTCCATTTCAGTTCTAGTGTAGATTTGCTCATTATTATTCAAAAGGATACTTTGTACCACGATGCGCGGCTTTAAGAACGATTTTTTTATAGGTGCTCACAATAATTTGCTCTTGGTACTGTCCGTTTCATTAAGCCAACCCAACATCAGTAGCAATGGCAACAAACCGCTCAACAAGAGGATCTTGCAAGAGTTGTTGTTGGCTTTTTGATGGATGAGGAACACCAGCCGCTTGATCCAGACACGAACGATGAAGGGTCCAGCATGCGACACCTCGATATCAACAAGATCACTCATTTTACATTAAAGGATCTCATCTTTAGTCGACTCCAATCCAACTCGCAGACAGCAGTCATTGCGACATTGAAACTACTAAAGACGCTCGTGATGAACCATTGTCGATACGCTCTTCGTCTACTCTCTGTCGACCCTGATATCAACAAAAAGGCGACGACTGTCTCTCATCACCTACGTGAGGTCGAATTGTATTTTTCACTTATCATCGCCATCGACTCGACACACGCCAAGGACATCCTCTCGTCTGGGTATGAAGGCTACCTTCGTGATATTGAAGCCATCATCGACAACGACGGATGCTATCATCATCTAAAACCTTACAACGACCGTTCTCGATCGGGCGTAAAGGAAACGCCTAAGACCAAACGACGAAGAAGTTTCAAGTATGGACAGCGCTACGAAGATCTCAAGAAGGAAGAGGATGAGCGAAAACGACAGGCAAGAGCTGCCAAACCACTCTTTAGACATCGTATTCGTCCTTCAGATCAACTTCTGCAGATCCTTCTAAGCCTTCTCAGTCACTTCTTCACGCAGTCGGCAGAACTCAATCTCGCACTGACAGGCGTCATCACCGCACTCGCTCTTTGTCCCTATCGTAGTCTGGAAGGATGGATTGCGTTTAGCGAAAGCGACCAGACCAGTCCGGATGATGTCTTGATCCTGAACCCAAACGGACAGGCTACGGCCAGTCAACCCAAGATCCGCAGCCAAGATATTTATGCTCACTTTGAGGCGACAGCACCTGTGGACGAGGATGACGAAGAGGATGATCGAAGCATTGATTTTGGTGCAGAAAGAGAATCTGCCAAGGTGACACGACCTACCTTTTTCAAATCGTATCCCCCTTTCTTTACCCTCTTGCGCACCCTGACACAGCAAATAGACTATTACCGATCAGAGATACCAGCCTTTGATGCCCTATTGGAAGAGCGCCGTAATGCGTTGATCACGGGAGAAGTGTCTTTTATAGACCGAAAGCTCATGTCTCCATCCAGTTCGACAACAACAAACGTGTCGCGCAGTAACCATGTATCAACTCAATTCAACCGACGACCTTCTGTGCTGCGACCGACCTCGACCGAGACACCAGCACTTAGTCCCTCTTCATCTTCATCCACTATGGTCGGCTCTCGTCTCGGTCATGGATCACAAATCAATATGACAGCAGTGATGAATAATCCGATGTCGCCATTGGCTCTTCACATACGAAAAACAACCTCTGTGCGCATCCAGCCTCTGTTTCCTTCCCATTTTGTAGATGAACGAGAAGAGCCAATCTTGGATCTTGACGATGAAGATGAACATACGTTTGCGCCCAAGGCAGGCATTGATCCTTCCAAGGCAAAGAAACGACACGATAAGAGCACAGAGATCACCTTATCTATGCTTTTGAATAATGTGGTCATCCTTGAAGAAAGTATAAAGGAGCTTGTTGCTCTCATGCAGGTCAGGCGTAGTTTGGGCATTGATGAAGTTACCTATGTTTAAAGTGTAAAGAGTGTATTGTATAATAAATAGTGTGATCATGGGATGTTGTCAACTTTTTGTGTTTGTGAATTGACCCTGCAGGATTGTTTAAATGTTAAGCACAGTAACATATGACCTCAAAGGAGTATTGTGTTCAAATGCACTATGTAAACCCTTAAATAAAGCGTGTGTCTATGTTTATCCGATATTCAAATATAAATAGCACTGCAGTCGGTTTAGTATATAGACTATATACACGTGTATTGCTGCCACTTGTTGTTATGCTGAGGGTGAATGCGTCCAAGCTGAAACACTTTGTCTCCTTGTCTACCACATGAAGATGATTCTTTTTTTCTTTAGGCCATGGTTGCTTATAAAGTACATTCTATAATTTATTGCCATGGTTACTTCTTTTTTCTTTTTCTTTTTCTTTTCTTAAATTGATTTATTAATGGTTGTAGAACTGAACATTGAAATGATATCTATCTTATTACTTGTTAAAAGGGTTGCATAATGACAATCCTTTCTTGTCAAACAGTAATTGAATGACCGACATTACGCACCGTTTCTATTTTACGCCACAGAAAACAAATTCGGTCTCGTGTAGCCAATGTCTCTACTATGTCTTTTTTTTTCTTGTCTCTCTTTCTTTTTCTCTTTGGGGGAATGTCCCAAGGAGATTTTTTTGCATCCTTTCTAGAATATGTTGGCTGGTCAGAAACGAAGCGAATGGAACGTTCGTATTTCTAATTCATGGCTAAATTCATTATGGCCTACGCAATATTAAAAAGAGATCTAAATTCAGTCAGCCTATTGGCTGATTGTATTCCCATTCAACAATGGAATTGGGGGATCCTTTTTTATATTTTGGAAAAGCATGCCAACTTTTCATTTCTTTTCCTTTTTTAACTTTTTTCCTATTAATTGTACCGAATGGATGGATTATTTGACAAGTTTGGTAGACCCAAAACTAAATCAAGAAGCGCACAGTCAACTCCATCACCCAAGAGTCGATCGGTGAAGCGAATGCTTAGTATAAAGCCTAAAGCGAGTGGTAAGTTTTTATATTTTATAATGTACTTGCTATGTTGGTTACACACACCGTATAGTGTCCCAAAAACAAATTATTACAAATAATGATACCTTTGAAACTGGTGCTGCAGAAATACATTTTGCACAAGACCAAGGAATACCATCAGAAGAGGAGGTCAATGCCTTATTTGACGAAATGCTAGTAAGTTTCTTTTTACATGTCCCATAGAACTGATTGCTGAAATGTTCTAATTAAGGAACGTCGTGGCATTCACGATCCCAACATGAAGCAAAGTATGGAGAAGTGGGGTCTCGAGAAAAAATGGCTTATGATAAATCAGGAGCTACAGGCTGAATTACTGGTATCAGGAGCGAAGCCAAACAAGATTAAAATTGCAAGTAGGGGTAGTATCGATATAACCACAAAACAACAGCCACCCTCCAGCCGCAGTAGCATTGAACTACAGCCACAAAAATCACTGTCAACACCTACACGTATCATTGATAGGCCTCATGCGATCATTACCACTAATTTGAATGCAAGCCATAGTACCATCACTTCCTCATCTGGCGCGAGAACGCCTTTAAGATCAAAAAGCATCTCTCAATCACCCATACATACCGGTTCAAAAGACCATTTTTTTAATGCAGAGACATCTGATCAGAACTCACCTGAATTCTTTATCAAAAAGTTTTTGGATCCAAACTTGCGTTCAGTGACAACAGCTATTGCTGCAAGATTGGAAGTGTCACTAAGGACACGATCTATAGAGTAAAGAATGTGTGATAAGGGGAATTTAAAGAGCAATTAAAATAACTTTTTTTTATAGTTGGGTCTCGAAATATATCCAACTAAAGGGGTTTCATGTACTCTCTTATGCCCTTGATTTCTTAAATCATACAACCGAATATAGAAAAGATGTTACACTAGAACTAGAAGTGGAAATTGTCAAATGTATCAAGGCTATCGTCAACACAAAGGCAGGCAAAAAGGAAGCCATGGACCATCCAGAATACATCCATACTGTCATATTCTCAATACTCTGCCCACAATGGCAGACAAAAAAAACCGTATGCGAGTTACTGGCATTCTTATGCTACTCTGATGGATATGAACATGTCGTACATGGATTTGAAAAGCTGAGGAAATTTAGGAAGGACTTGGGCTTATTCGATTCATGGATGAAAGATTTTGAAAGAACGATTACAGATAGAGGGCGCAGGATACCCGGAAACCATCTAATAGAATATGCTGTAAGTTATGCTTGTTTGTTAAAGTACGAAAACTAACAGAAATGCATTTAGATATCTAACATGATTCTAGTAAATGCATTAATCAAGATACCCGCGGACGTAAACAACCGCATCTATATGGAAAATCAGTTCAATGCATCTGGCATACAATCCATTTTACCCAAACTAAGGATATTAGAATATGATTTATTAAATATTCAAATCGAAACATTCAAAGAGACATTGGATGCCGATATGGACGAAGCCTTTGGTGAAGACATGTCACTGGCTTCTGATGTCTCACAGCCACAAGAATTATTTGATCGTGTGATTGAAAGCATATCGGAAGCACCACGAGCATCAGAACAATTCTTGTATGTGCTCAAGTATCTCTTATGGATTCATGGTAATCCAGATACAAAGTAAGCAAGAGCACCAAAAGATATATTTATTAGATATTAATATTTTTTTTGTAAAGATATTATTATTATCGCATGATTCAAATCATCATTCAGCAGATAGTCATGGATAGAAGAGATCACGAAAACACAGATAGCTTTTCTTCAACCTTTGGCTTAGCTGTAGGCACTGTCATCCAAAGTTTTAGCGAACTGGAGCGATTAAAGGATGTGGAGAGCCAATTTGAATATTTCAAAAGACAATATGAACAGATATCGGCCGAGAAGGAAAGCTTACTCTCGGAGGTCGCCAAGCTACGAATTCTTCCTTCTCAATTAGAGTTTGACAGCATGAGCCGACGTATGAACGAACTAAAAGAGGAAAATGACTCTCTGAGAGATCTGTTGAGGACTTCAAAAGAAACAATTGCTATGCTCCAATCCCGATTGGTACAAGAAGAAGGTTTGCGAAAAGACCAAGCGTCTGAGACAGTAAGTCGTATGTTTTATATGAGGCATGTTCTTACTTTTTTTTATTATTATTTCTTTCTCTTTATAGACTTCAATTTCGAAATCTCCCAGGCTTGGTAAAGGAATTATCACCTCTGGTAGTTTCATGTTTGGAAATATATTCCTACCATTGTTTAGTAAAAGACATGGGCATAAGGATAGGAAAATACATATTGATACCCAATCGCTTGAACCAGGTATATTGAATATAGTCTATGTAAACCGTAATCTCACAAGTCAACAGTAGATTCATCATCCACAGAGGCTTCTTCCAACAGAGGCTCGGTGTATTCTTCTTGTGGATCCGTGGAACAAGGTCAACCATTGACACCTCCTTCTATACCACCTCCACCCCCTCCTCCACCTCCTCCTCCTTCAGGTAAGTAAACAGCATTTCCTTTTCGATTTTACACAGATGAGCTCACGGATTGCTAAGCTGCAGGCGCCCCTCCTCCACCTCCACCGCCTCCACCACCACCTAACTCAGGTAAAAGAAGAAAATATTTATTTATATCGTTTGACTCACACATATCTCTTGCTACTTCCAGGACTTGCTCGTTCAAGTAAGCTTTATTTCTAGAGTATAACGTCAAAAAACGCGGATTAACTTTTATTTATAGATATTCCAGCACCCCCTCCTTTACCACCAACACTTGGACAAGCACGACTTCCATCCGCTCGTGTCCCAGAACCACCTGCTGTCGTCCCTCCACGCAAAGAGTTACGTCACTATCCCAACATCAAGCTCAAGAATCTTCAATGGCAAAAGATAGATGCAAGATCCACTTATCAGACTCTATGGAACATGGACAGTGAACGCCATGCGAAACTAGAAGATAAACTGGACAAGAGCGGCGTATTTCATACGATTGAAGACCTGTTCCCAGCCAAAGCCAATACGTTTCTTGAAAGAAAGCTTCAGTCCAAAAGAATGGATACTGAAAATGACTCTATTAAGTTCTTGACAAAGGAAAAGAATAGAAATATCAGTAAGTTTAGACAAATAGTCAAATACACATTTTAACCTCGTATATAGATATTGCCATCTTGCCACAGATAAAACAGCTGGGATCATTCAAGGCAACACAACAGCACATTCTCGCTATGGACGACAAATTGTGTACAGAAACCTTTTTGATCAACTTGATATCCTATATACCCCATAAAGAAGACAATTTAGATCTTATGCAAAAATACCTCAAGGCATCAGAGGACGAGTGTGCCAAGCTTGATTTACCCGAACAGTTTACGATTGAGATGATGAAGATTTATCGATATGAAATTCGGTTAAAGTACATGCTCTTTAGAGTGCAGTTTTGGGAGCGATTTGATAGATTGAAGACAAGTCTGGCTACTGTCTTGAGAGCATGTGACGCATTACATGACTCAGAGGCTCTAAGAGAGTTATTGTCCATCATTTTGATGCTGGGCAATTACATGAACTCATCGAGTCTTCAAGGAGGTGCATTTGGTTTCAAGATTGCTAGTATCAATAAGGCAAGTTTCTTTTTGGGGGAAAAACGGAAAACATTGAGATTAACACTTGAAACTTTTTGTTTAGCTCATTGATACCAAAGCAACTGACTCTTCACAGTTGACCTTGCTTCATATCGTGATTGGTGTTGTACGTACACAGTTTCCTCATGTATTGAAATTTACTGAAGACATCAAGGATGTGCCACAAGCAGCACGAAGTAAGTGTGATCTTGATCAATATATATGATTTTCTTATTGATCCTTGTTCTAGTTATGTCGAGCATTACTGATATTGTTCAAGAATATACAGATATGCGCCAAGGACTCAAGCAGCTCGGAATAGAACTCGATGCTCACTGGAGGGAAAAAGGTATTGATTTCAAACGAGACAGATTTTATGCCGTCATGACAGAGTTTCGTAACTCCGTCATGGAACGATTTGAGGAGATTGAGGCACTTTACGTCAACATGGATGTCAAGTGGAAGAACGTCATGATTTACTATGGAGAAAACCCTCAGACGATGAGACCTGATGAATTTCTTGATATATTTGCTCGATTTCTTTCCAACTGGAAGACGTGTGCTCTTGAAGAGTTACAGTACGCAGAACGAAAAGAACGAGAAGAAAGGCGATTGCAGGAATTGGAAGAAAGACGACTGAGATCGCTACAGTCAGCAAAGGATACGTATATGGCACAAGAACAGCAATGTGAAGAAGGTTTACTTGTAGATGACCTCTTGGCTAAGCTTAGATCAGGCGAATCGCTGACTAAAACGAGAAAGAGCCGTGTTCGTAAGAAGAATATGAAACGTCCAGAGTCATCTTTCAAGGCAAGATTTAGCGTCTCTTCTGCTACTTCTTCACTTCGCAGAAATAGTACATCGACTATCAATTCCTTGATGCCCATCTCTGCTGAAGACTTATTACGTACCTTGCAGCAAGATGAAGAATAAATAAATAAAAGCTTTTGAACCTGATGACACAATTTTGTAACAAGCTGTTGTGTGACGGAAGCAGGAGTTTAATTTTTTTTTTTTGTTATTTTTCTCTCTTTTTCTCTCTTATCTCTCTTTTTTTCCCTTTCTTTGTTAATATAAAATGGCTTCTGGTCGCAAAAAGGTTCTCTTGAAGGTAACGTCTATAAAGACAAGCTTTAATATAAACAGAGCTAAATAGGCTTATTGTAGGTTATTATTCTCGGTGACAGTGGGTAAATATGGAAAGAGGGGCTTATTGTTACTCATGAGACACTAATGACTTAAAATTGTAGAGTTGGAAAGACTTCCTTGATGAACCAATATGTAAATAAAAAGTTTTCAAATCAGTACAAGGCTACCATTGGTGCAGACTTCTTGACTAAGGAAGTAATGGTAGATGACCGTTTGGTTACGATGCAGGTATGTCAAGCAAAAAGACCCTCTTACAAAAGGGCTGCATTTTAAAATACGTTTTAGATTTGGGATACAGCAGGTCAAGAACGATTCCAATCTTTAGGCGTCGCATTCTATCGAGGTGCTGATTGTTGTGTACTCGCATATGATGTTAACAATAGCAGAAGCTTTGAAGCATTAGGTAAACATTATTTGTAATGTACAATCTCTCTTTTTAAGCATGTTCTCTCTTTTGCTTTAGACCAATGGCGTGATGAATTTTTGGTCCAAGCTTCTCCCAGAGACCCTGATCATTTCCCTTTTGTGCTCCTTGGTAATAAGATTGATGTTGAAGAAAGCCGAAGAATGGTATCTCAAAAACGCGCTATGGCTTGGTGTCAGTCTAAAGGCAACATCCCGTAAGTGATATGATGGATCAGTGTAGTAGAATGCGCGACTCATCAGTATATTAGTTACTTTGAAACTTCTGCAAAGGAAGCTATCAACGTTGAACAGGCTTTCCAGACAATTGCAAAGAATGCTCTATCTCAAGAAACAGATGTTGACATGTAGGTGTTGTCAGCTTTTAAATATCTTTCACACTGACCTTGCATCCATAGTGATTTTCCTGATACCATTCAAATACCTAGTGGAAGACAAGAACATGATCCAGGATGCGCTTGCTAAGTCAACAATCAGATGTAATAAAGAATAGTGTAATAAATGTCTCTCAGTATCGCCAGTGATATATTACTGCATATGTTGGAGTATAATGTCACATGATCCAGTTGTTCTTGCAAGTCGAATATCGCTAGTTTTCTTGTTTTTCTTGGCACACAAAGGTCTTTTGAAATATAAAATACGTTATAAGTATGCTTTCGAGAACGTAAACAATGAGATGATCGCTATGCAACAAAGCTCAAACAAGGAAGCACTTGCACTCAGCCTGTTCGATTTAAATAAGGACTTGGTAGCATTGTATTTTTTTATAAACATCAGCCTTACAAAAGTGAAGCTTGTTATGTCATCTGGATACAATTCTATTTCGAGAACAACTTGTCATGTCCGCTTCACTTGCAGAGAAAAAGCTGCAACTTTACACCATAAACACGGAGCTGTAATAACAAGAAAAAGGTGGTGCTACAAGACCAAGAACAGATCCAGTGGCTCACTTAACTCTCATCAATATTTTATTACATCAGAAACATCAACATCAGCAGCTCCAGAGTGACCTTATCACTACTGACCCTTCTTCCATATCACGAATTCCAGAGAAACTCTTATATGTAATCGAAAGCATGCAAATAGAAACCCTTGGGAGCAGAGTAATGTATTAATGAAGTGAAGTATGAGGGCTAAAAGGAGACCTATGTTCTTTATTTAGTAGATGATTACTTTATGATTGTGGCAATAAGCTGATTCCATGATACTTTATTGATCAAATTACACATGTGTTCTAAGAGAGAAGGTGTTCATGTACTAGATGATTTGAAACTTTACTAGTACTCTTTGCTTCGTATCCACACATAAAAAGAGCATTATTTATTATTTAGTTTGGTCATCACGTTCTAAAGTGGTACTAACAGCTAATCAGCGTGATATCTATTGATCACTATAGAAACAGAGTAGCTACACAAATGTACTTAAGTTCTAGACTGCTTGAGTGGTATTAAAAAGTTTCTTTTGATTTTATAGTAAAATACGCCCCTTTTTCAAGCAAATTATCTCGGACAACACTGTTAAACCTATTTAACATTATTATTTATTCATTCACTTATTTAAAGTACACTGTTATGGAATATGTTTATAAATAAAAGCACGCTTCCTATCAGCAAAAAATTCATGCAACCAATTCTGACTCAGGACCTTCCTTTTTTGTCTTTCAAGGTCACAGATGTAAACAGACAAAAAAGTATAAAAGAAGGTCTTTTTTCGCTTTTTTTTCTCTCAAGCTTTTCCGGTTTGCCCGGATTCTGATAGTAACCTTTATGATGCTTAAAGAAGTAGGTGGCTTTTCTCTCAGAAGGGAGGGAATAGCTTATCCCAATTTTTCTCTTTTTAAGGTCACAGATGTAAACAGACAAAAAAGTATAAAAGAAGGCCTTTTTTCACTATTTTTTCTCTCAAGCTTTTCCGGCTTGCCCCAATTTTGATAGTAACCTTTATGATGCTTGAGGGAGTAGGTAGCTTTTCTCTCAGAAGGGAGGGGCTAGCTTATCAAACTTTTTATAAAGTTACTTTAGTGATTCTTTAATTACTTCGGAAACGCTGCCCCTTGTGATCGTGGCTACAATGCAACAGGGTGAACTATAAACTAATGTAAATGAAAAAAATCTTAGTGACTACTAGTAATTAAGTTATGAATTGATTGTCGTGGCAAGTTTTGTTGCATGTAATGTCTATCCGATAAAGTATCCCTTAACCAGCTACACCCTTTTCTATTCATTGATTATATTCAACAGCAAATGCTTAAACACGTAAAAGAGAATTCATAATATAAGCAAGGCTGACTAACACATTATCAGCTAGTCAGCCAAAATTGCACAAGAACTACAAAAGAGTATTTACATACAGCTTGGTCATACTTTCTTACTACTGTCAGAGGAAGGAGTACATAGGGTATATGTAGTGTAGTCAGTAAGAGTGAGTTGTCTGAACAATAGATTTTCCTTTCATTATAGAACAGAGAGATAAAAGCACTAACACGTAATCAAAAGATGATTGTACTTACAAGGGATCTCAGAGTCTGTCTTAATGCGCAGTGTTTTATAGACAGGCCTGAAAACATTAGTCAGTTGCTTGTTCTCAGAAATGGTACATTAAATTGCTGGCGACACTCTTTTATTCATTTGTATGCTGAAGAGCAGTGCTTTATTTAATGGAATTTCTGGTGTTTTACTTGTTTACTTGCTCTAAAATAAAGAACATCAGTCTTTGTCGCTTATTACTGACGAAGGGCATATGACGCACAAAAAGAATTATCAAGCTTATTGATTTTTTTTATTATAATATGACCACATGTCCAGATGATGATCCTTGCTCGAGAAATCTCATAAATGCTTAGTTTAAGAGATACCTCCAAGAATTTACATAATAATGTCTATTATAATTTGTTTATCGGGCCAATGAGGTCACCTTGGGGAGAATGAGCAGCAAAGCCAACAGCGACAAGAGAAGCGCAGATAGTAAGAATAACAAGCTTGATTTGCATTTGAGTAAAAAAAAGTATAAAAGCCAAAGAACTGTTGCATCTTCTCTTTTTTGCGTACAATATTGACCTTCTATTATATTAATTAGATTCATGTAGACACTGCTGTCATGACTGTTTACTGTTGGCTGTAAGCATATTTAACTAACCTTGGTTAGATAGGTGTACTCTGCTTCTTTTTGTTTTGTTGATCATTTATTCATTAATGTATAAGATGCAGGAAGCATGTATATCCAACTTCATTTCGCGTAATGATCCGCTGAAAAAATGCGTGTAAACATGCTGTTGTGGCTTCTTGCATTTACATGACGTGGATACGCAAGCAGATTTCTCTTCGTGTCCTTATGAATAATAATCCTAAAGGATTAATCATCCTCAAAAGCTGAGAAGTGCCCTCAAAGGCCTGCTCTTACTCCACATAGCCTGACAACAATAGCTAGGCACTTATAATCACCATACGACTATTTCGACTTTGTAAGCTCGTATCGTGACAGCCAACAAAAGGCCAAATGTTATATTTTCGCATTGATACTCATTTAAAAGAGTACTGAAAGAGCTTTTTGTACATTATAAGTATAAGAGAATCTGCTATAGCATTATGTCTATAAATACGCTGTATTGAATAACTTATTACTTCTTTACTTCTTGTTTATTTATTGTCCATTTCAAACCTCGTTCTATGATTCTTTAACAATAAAGGATACCCTAATTATTTGAAAGAAACCTTCACACTATAGAAAAATTTAGTCCGAATATACAGCTTTATACAGATTTATACAAAGTTCGTTTTCTGTAGTGTAAATACGAAATTATGAAACATTGGCGCATTACACGATTAAGTGACCTTGGTTGTTGTGCTACATAAAAATAATATAATTGTATAAAATAAAACGATATTAATCTCCATCTTCTAGAGTGAGACCAAGTAAGGAGATGAGGAGGGTGGGAGTAACCAAGACCACTTACTCATGTAATGTGTCCAATACTTCATGACTTCGTATTACATTACATACACCTTAGCTAGCTTTCTTTTCAGGACTTGAATTGTTTTTAATAGCTGTTCAGCGAAACTTTTGCGCTTTTCAGCGATTAGGAAGGAATTTCCTTCGTTCGACTCAATTGCTTATTTCTTCAATACTTTGGTCGATAATTTGAATTGTTTTATTATCTTGTTTTTTCTTCAGATTAGCCTTGCAAAGTGAGTATAAAAAACGCACTGTTGAAACGACGTTATATTTTAATAAACCTAAGCTTTGAGATAAAGAGGTGACAAAGTAAGCAAGTGTGACAAGCTGATTCATTTCCACTTTTATATGATTTTCAATTGATTTTAACAACATAAAATGTGCCACCTGACCCCAAAATACACATGGAGTTTCTAGCAAATATGAGGCTTTAATATTTGGCAGGACTTTTTTTTTTTTCAAGTTCCTTGTTAGAAAACTTTTCAACTACAGATACAAGAACCAAAGGCAATACTTTGTAACATTCAAGCATATAAGTACAATATTGTATTCATCTTATCATGAACGCTTGATCAATACTGTTTTGGATTTCAACCAGGATTGGAGGTTGAGCATAACTAACTTCAGTAGGTATATACAGGACATCTGATTTCATTCTGTCTGACCATTCTGTTGAAGCAGATTGATATGAATAATCTGTAATGTTTGGTCCTATAAAAATTAACACCTGTAAGTAGAACTAATTCGATTCATACACAAAAAATAACAAAGTTACCAAGCAGTTCATTAATGATAATGTTTTTTACAGTTTTATCATTCATTACAAGTTTACTAGTAGTATCTGTTCCTGATCTTCGTTCAAATAGCAAATGTAAATTGTCTTCACTATCATTCACTATGGCCATTTTTTTGGTAAACACTTGGTGAACTCAAAAATGCACCAGAAGTTAGACTAATACTACGGGCGCTACCTCTATTCACTACTTGTATTGAATTCCAATAAAACTATTCAATGTATAACGTCAAGCTAAACATAAGTTTATGAAGTTACTATCTTGAATTGTATCTTTCCAAGAAGAAGAAAGAGATAAAAAAGAAAATATTGCTATTTCTTTATTCTAATTTTATGTTGTCAGTCTGTCAACCAAGGCCACTTAGCTCACGTGTAATTATGATAAATCCGTATCTTATGTCAGAGAGAGTGAACTAGACAACCTTAGGCTAGGCAGAGACTTTGGTGGTGTGAAGCTGTAAAACAATCTCACATGCGGCGCTCCAAGGAAGTGCTCGTAGCATTCACCTATTTTTGAATGCACCAAGTGTTTGCCTTTTTTTTTTTATTTTGAAAGAAAACGACAGCAACAACGTCATCAACATCGACGCCACTTGTAATGAATTGTATTGTTCAGCGGAGAAGAGGACAGTATTAAGGGCTTGCAATATGATCTAGAGGAGGTAGGACTTAAAGAGATAAGAACGAGACAAGACACAAATAAGAGAGGACAAGAATAGGCTGGGAATATCTAAGGACAGAAGTTATATTGTGATAATTAACTGAAGTTTTATTTACGTTTTGGGTGTGGTCTCTAAGAAAAACGAAAAAGAAAACCGACACTGACATCGACACCAATAACATGAAACTATTTAGTAAACTATACTCTTAAACGGCAAAAGTCATAAACTGGTTAGAGTATAAAGTCAATAGGAATAATGATCCTGATACAACAAGACATTTATCTTGAAGCATGAAAAAGTAACTTTTTTTTATTGACCATTGTTGCTACCACCAACACCCTAAGATGAAAAGAATATCAGCTAATGCAATGGTAATTTATCAATTTAAACCTTACCACGTGATCAAAAGCAAACCACCAAACGAGAATTGCAATCATCACGCAAATACCAATGCATAAGAAAAAACAACACCATTTTTTCTATGGGATTACGTTCAGTTAGTGTATATAGTTGCTTTTATTATTATTATTCTTACAGTTCGTGTTGATTTAGCAGTTTGGATAGCTTTAGCAATGAATTGATTGCCTTCTTTAATCTTTGTTTGCGTCTGCTCTGCATTAGCTTCAACTGTATTCAGTGTCTCTCCTTGCTGCTCGACCATCATGGACATGTCCATAAAGAGCTGATGTAATTCCTATATGTATACAGTAATTAGTATAGTTACCATCTTTTTAGGTTATTGCTCCATGTTTACAATGATTGTTTTTTCTATATGCTTGATATCATCATGCCGCGACTGAACCTCTGATAGGACTGCTTTGGCCTGTCCTTGTCTACCCGCATTCATAAGCTACACAGGCATTAAGATATTGAGATGGTTTTAAAGAAGGAAGACTTACTGATTGTGCAAATACTTGAGGCGGTCCATCAGAGTCAATAATGTCATCCACTTCTTCCTGGCTTGCCTCTGGTTTAACTAATCAAACATGGGTTAGGAATTAGGTTGGAACCTTTATTTGTTTACCAATTCTTATTTGTCGTTCGATCTGTTGTCGATACTTCAACTGATAGTTACGCTCTACATCCTGATATCTTTGGATAGTATCTAGAAATCGCTTTCTCAAGGCTCCAGTCTAGAATAAAATCTGGATGAGTATACAACGGACATGTCAACCTGAGTTCTTTTTCTCTTTCTGAACCTGTGTTCTGCGCATCTGTGTATCTGAATTATTTGGTAGCTGATTATTCCCGCTCTGCATTTCTTTACATTATATGAGTACACAAAAGGAGGCCTACATAAATAGAGAACCGACCTTGTATCATTGCCTTTACATTAAAGTTCGTTCTCTGTGCGCTTGACTTCATCCTTTCTAAATCATTTGACGCTTGTCTTGACTGTTGGTCATTAAGGCTTTGTAAAAGCG
This sequence comes from Rhizopus microsporus ATCC 52813, assembly GCF_002708625.1. Taxonomy (NCBI): domain Eukaryota; kingdom Fungi; phylum Mucoromycota; class Mucoromycetes; order Mucorales; family Rhizopodaceae; genus Rhizopus; species Rhizopus microsporus. Next base: position 320,025 of record NW_019671921.1, on the reverse strand, counting down.
TACTATGCAAGTTTGCAATTTGGTCGATTTGATAATTGAGCGAATCAATTTCGTTTTTCGCTCTATCTAACTTTTTTTAAACATGGATAATTAGTTATATAAGCATAGCACTATATATTTTTATACCTGTTCAAAGAACACTTGGATGTTGGTGATATCTGGGCTTACTTGACTCATCTCATAAGTATTGTTGTTACTACCACCGCCTCGAGGTGAATATCCCCAGTCGTGAGGTTTTTGATATTGATCATTATTACTAATGGATGGGTTTGCCACTCATACGTCTATCATACTGTCAATTTACACTTACTTGGGCTAATAAAAAAGTTAGCTTGTACTACAATGCATCTTGTCTTATGCATACACTTTTTAATTCTGCAGTTCTATCTCGACTAAAGGAATATGACATCTCAGCACACGTGTTTTTTGTAAAATAAAAAAAAAAAAAAAGAAGAGAATGACGATCTATAAGCATTCCTCTTTCCTTTTTTTTTTTTATTTTCTGATTGATCTACGTCACAACGGTCTATACGCATTATATTTTTTTGAGATGGCTATTATTACAAGTGATACATGTTGCACTTACAAATAATAAATCATATATTCGCTTCCAAAAGAGATGCTATAAGGCATTCAAGGGCTTATTAAACAAAAGAGATATAAATGCACTAAAGCATCCATAAGCAACAGTCTCCCCGTCTGTGGGCCAATCAATAGAAGGCCAAAAAACTTTATTTATTTGAATGAGCGGTGTGACAGATATAACACAATGTCTTCAGGATTTAAAAAGCCTATCAAACGGTCACATAGACGGTTAGTTCAACATGACGATTCTGACGCTGAGCAACAAGTGACAACTGTAGAAGAGCTCATACAGAGAAAGAAGAACAAGCTAGAAAGAGAAAAAACATTAGAATTACTCTTTCAAGAGTTAGAACAAGAACGCATCAACCAAGAAGAAGTTGACATTTATGGCTATCCCATAAAGCAAACACCAACGGAAGATCTGATATCAGTAGTCGATGTTCAGTTTGATGACAACTATATTATGGAAAGTTATACAGAAGAAATGGAGCAAGAAGGATTGGAGATTAAGGATCAAGTCAAGGACTATTTAGCACCTGAAGAGCAAGAACATTTGGACAATGTCTTTCAAGCTATCAAAGAAACAGAAGAGATTCATAGACTAGAGAAAGACTGGAACCGACCGTTCTTTAAGGATGGCATAAAGTATATAAGAGAACCCTGCTTGATCTCTAGAGATCTATTTTGCGGACAAAAGGAAATTCACCTATCAGAGCTTTCTGCGAGTAAATAGGGTATATGTGTATATGAGCTACTCAACTGACTTTTACTTTTCTACAGCAACAGAGGGAAGATCATTTTTACTTGCGTCTGGTTGTATGAAGGATTGGCATAATTCAGGTTGGATGTGTCCTCATTATGTCTATCAGTGGTTGTTTGAAGTTGGTATATAGACAAATATGTGTATTCATACAAATATATGATAACCCTATTATACAGTTGCTTTAGATCAAGATAAGGCTACAGCTAGAAACGCACTCTCTACATTACTTATGCTATGGTCACATCCTGATGATAGAAACGGGTCAGAGTCACGAGAAATATACGAGCAGCGATACATCAAATTGGATGTATTCAAATCAGTACTTATAGCGTATCATGCCATACCAACAGAATTAGTCGACGTCATTTCCATGGATACAGAAGATCAAATGATGAGCGAGACCATTCCAGTTGACTCACAACATCGATCTAGACATATACCACTTTCTCAGTTAGGATTGATGATCAAGGCCTTTGGATTTTCCATCAGACTGTGGAAGGAAGCCTATATGCCATGGGAAATAAGATACACAATTAGGATTTTATTACAATTATCGCTTGACAAAGCAGGTCATTTGGTCATACAAGAAATCCAAACGAGCATAGATAATTGTCTTTCTGCCCTTAAAGAGACTTGGAAGATTGATGTCAAGAATATAGCAAATGACATATGTGATATGGTCACGACTTCCAAACAGCAAGTGCATCTATTAGATACACTAAAGACCGTCTATGACAGGTCTCGATACTTACGCAGAGTGATCGGGATCACCTGCTTAGGTCGATACTTGGAAAGAGATGTCCCTGGAAGTATAGATAATATTCCAGTAGATGAAAGCTTAATCAAGCAAGCAGCCCTGATGTTTAGTTATCCAGAAAAGCCCTTTACACGAAGTAACTTGGATTATGATGAGTGCTGTATACGTATTGCGATGTTGGATGCAGCCATTGGTACAGATGATGACGAAATAAGACGTGAAAGGGTAAATAAGAATATAGATTGGTAACAAGATAATAATTACATTTATTAGGAGACAATAATTCAAATTGCGGATGAACTTCGATTGATCGGCTTACAAATAGGTAAAATGACAACATAGCATTCAACACAGACGTCACACTCACCCTTTAATATGTATCAGGTGCTAAACTAGGAGTGATGAAGAAAACGATAGCAAATGAAATGGTTCAGAGAGTATGGAGTAGGATATCTTTTATTATTGGAAGAGATGACAAGATCGAATCCTAAATTCGGTGGTTTTTTATTATTTCTTTTATTTTTTTCACTTATTATTATTTAAAAATGGTACTCTATTGTAAAAAAAAAAAGACATACTTATATCATACTATTGCTTTATATAAAAGAAGAAGAGTTAATAATAAATAAATACTTTATAGACAGAGATGAAGGAATACCTTTTCAAGATCTTGGTTGTAGGTGATCTCGGTACAGGAAAGACATCAATCATACGTCGTTATGTTCACAATATATTCTCAACAAATTACAAGTCTACTGTAAATATTATAGAATAAATAAGAGAAAGAGTACTTATGGTTATGATAGATTGGTGTAGATTTTGCACTTAAAGTCATTCAATGGACTCCTGACATCATTGTTCGACTTCAACTCTGGGACATTGCGGGACAAGAAAGGTTTGGAAATATGACGCGAGTATATTATAAAGAAGCACTTGGAGCTATAGTTGTATATGATATCACGAGACCACAGACGTTCGAAGGCGTAACAAGATGGAAAAAGGATATTGATGCAAAGGTTGCATTACCCGACGCATGGGGAGGAGGACAAATTCCGGTTATTTTATTGGCTAATAAGGTATACTTTCACTTCTCCGATTATACTTCCCAAAACTCACCTTACTTTAGACGGACTTGATCCAGGAGGGACATGGACAACCTGTCAACCCAGCAGAATTAGATAGTTTCTGTAGAGAGCATGGATTTATTCAATGGTAAAAAAAGTATTATTAAAAAAGAAAGTCAGCATCTCATTTAATTTTAGGTTTGAGACATCAGCCAAAGACAATAGCAACATTGAAGAAGCCACGCGTTGTTTAGTATCTGCTATTGTAAAACTAGAAGAAGAGAACGTAAATAATACTGTATCTGATGAAGCCTCGGTGAAGCTTGGACAGCAACAGCGACAACAGAACAATGGGTGTTGTTAAATAAATCATAGCATACACTTTATTCGCACACTGATAGTATGACAACAAATAGTGCTAAAAGAGAAGCTCAACAGAAGCAAACAAGTGAGATATAAGAAAAATGCTCATTAAATATTTGTATTCAAAAGAGAGTCTATAAGAAAGAAAGAAACAAGAAAATGAGTAAACTTTAAAAGAGACTATTAAGTATATCATGGGTGGAGCCAGCAGTAACTGGTTCGGAGGAGGGAAGACGAAAGGCGATATTAAGGAGGCGTATAAGAATATTGGATGGGATCAAGCTTGGTACAAAAGCCCACTAGCACCGACCACATTAAACGAATAAGTGAAGTTGCTCGGTTTGCCTTATTTTCTAGTGTTTTTCAAGAAGATAAAGATTTTCTTTTGTTATTATATGTCATCAAGTTGGAATCAATAAAGAAAAGGTTGAAAACACCAACCTAATTATTGATAGTAAATTGTGTGCAACTGTTTGCACTCTGTAAGCTGTAATTTAGGCTTTCAAAAGTCTAATCAAGCAACTTTCTATTGGCTGGGTTAGGTTTTCAAAAATCTAACCAAGCTGAGTAACATTTTATTCTTTTCCTTTCTCGCTCTTTACAGCAATGGACGATCAAGCACCGATTTATGGAATAGACAAAGGTAATTCGCGTACAAGAGTTCTTAAAATGAAAAGAAAACTAACAGAAATGACACAGAGATTCAGGCTAAAATAGTTGGAAAATACTCTTTGGAACGTGAGCAAGAGGCCAGAGCTTGGATAGAAGACCTTATTGGAGAAAAGTTTCCTTCAGATGACTTTGCAGAAAGTCTAAAAGATGGTGTTATTCTATGCAAGTAAAAATGGCACATGTATACACGTACATATGTGAGCCTAACATTGTTTACTATCATAGAGTTATTGGTAAATTAAAGCCTGGTCAAGGCAAGTTTAAGCAGTCCAGGATGCCCTTTGTTCAGGTAAAAATATATAGCAGTGCCCTCCTCATTGTGTCTAATTGATATTCTTTGACCAGATGGAAAATATTTCTATTTTCTTGAAAGGAGCAGAAGCATTAGGTGTTCCCAAGCATGACTTGTTTCAAACAATTGATTTATATGAAAAGAAGAATATGACTCAGGTATATATCAAAATGGCCTAAAGAGAGAGAGAAAAAAAAAAAAAGAGAAAACTTATCAAGTATATAGGTTGTTGATTCAATCTATGCTATTTCCAGATATGGATATAAGGCGGGAACTTGTAGTAATTACCTTGGACCAAAGCTTGCGGATAAACAAAAACCAACGTACTCAGAAGATGCCGCCAAGGCTGCTAATGCAACCTTTAACACATATCAATACGGGTATACGGGTGGAGCAAATCAATCTGGTATTAATTTTGGGCAACGACGAGATATTGCTGGAAAGGACACTTCTCAATATAAATAAACCTACCAATGTGTTGTTTATCTTGCACTGTTTAAGACCTATCACTGCGTTCAATCTGTTAATCGATAAAGAAGAAGGGGTCAATTGATATCTTCTGATTCAATCCTTGTTCTCGGCTCTTTTTATGTACAAGTCTTTTTTTATAATTACAAGCACCATAGAATAGAGAAAAGCGGAGGAGATATGAAAGAATAAGAAATAGGAGAGAGGACAAAACCTACGCTCAATTAATTGTCTATCGATGTCATTAATAATTCCGGTTATCCGCTGGATATACAGTCTTTCCGGAAAGTAAATTCGCCTGTGATCGAAAATAAATGCACCCAATGGTGAGAACAAAGTTCATGTATGAAATGTAAATTCGTCGTCGCCAAGGATATTTTCGTAGTACCAGCCTTGACATCCATGAATACACTGTATTTCCAAAAAGTAATGAGACTGAAAATCGTGCTTCCCAAATTTAGATGTCGTATTGAAACCGTTGTAACGTTATCAGAGTAATAACAAATACAGTAATATTAACAGGTGGGCTGTCTTGGAGCTGAAGCTAACCTAGTATTAGAAATCGCCCTTTTTAGTCTCTTTGTAAAAGTTTAAATTCTTTATTCGGTTTTTCCATAAAATCAGAAGAACATGTAGTCATATTTGGCAATGCATATTCTTGAATGATCACGAAGCAGATTGCTTCTATTTGACATGATTTCTTTGTCTTAGATACCCTATTTGAAAAAGAAAAACATATAAAAACTCATTTTAATTGAGTCCTTTTTTTGCTTCTTTACAGCAGTTATCAAGTGTCCCTCTGAGTGTTCAAAGATTCACCAATCAAGACTAGCCTGTCCTCATGGTCCTTGCTCTGACTCGCTTGTCCCGCCCTCTTTGCTCTCTGGTGTGTATCTGGAACGTCCCCCAGTAGCCTCTTCTGACGCCCTGGGTTCTCTCTGTCCTCCATTCCTTTTTTTTTTTTGTTTAAACTTCTCCTGGGTAGTTATCGCTACCCTCCCCAGAATGCACCTTGGTGGTAAGTAAAACTAATATTGGGATATGTGCTCTAATACTAACATACTCTTTCTCTCTTTTTCTACATATACTCATTATCTCTTTCTCTTTTGATATAATGTCGTTTTATTCAAACGTGTTTTTCTTTGTCGTCTTTTTACGAAAATATTTTTTTTTATTTTACGACAGTATTTTATAAAATTAACGTCAATAATTAATAAAAATACAGTATCATAGCTCTAGCAAAAAAACTGTGATCATAAAGTATACAAACTGATCACTTGGTACATAGTGTGATCCAAGTCTGATTTGATGGTCAGACGATATAGTCAGTCATAGAAAGTGAAAAATGGGTTTAAACACACGGGCGTTATTAATGTATTATTTAGGAAAAATTAACTGAAAAGAGCGCTTTGATTCAGAGATCATATTCCATGTTCCTGAAAACTTAATTTCTCTTTTTGCACGTTTTTTCTCCTTTAAAAAAGCATTTTTTATTTTAGGTGCTTCTTGATGTTAAATTAATTGCTAGGGAGAGTAAGATTAAGGTGTACATTATAAAATATATGTGTGGTGTATGATACAGTGATAATTAAGTGCATTCTTCTAATAAACAGCAGCAAAGCATACCAGCTAAACAAGCTGTACAACAGTCATCATCACGTCTTTGGGGTTGCTGTTGAACAATCACTGTCTGTGGAGGAGGGCTATGGAGGGAATGGGTTTAGCTTTGGATATTTATGTTTATTCTCTATATTTACGCAGGTTGATAGTAACCGCCTTGTTGTGGAGGAGGAGGATAGTAACCACCTTGTGGAGGTGGAGGAGAAGCATAGTAACCTTGAGGTTGAGGCGCATTGCCATAGTAGCTTTGATTCTGAGGTGCGTAGGACATGTTACCAAGGTGATATACGAAAGGATAAAAAAAAGAGAGAAAAGAAGAGTGAAGAACAAACGAGAGAAAAGGGGAAGGCAAGAAAAGTTTTTGAATAGGAGTTTTAATGGTTAATTTGATGTGATACACAATAAGTTGGACAAAATTTCATCTTGAATGCTTGTCTTTCTCTCTTTCTTTTTTATAAACCATGACTGAGGTCAGACCAAAACACTCTCGGTCGACATCAATCACCAAGAACAGTACGACTTCGCATCAAAGAAAGTCTTCTTTGAGTGCCCAACAAAAATCATTTAGTAACAACTCTGCTCCAACTTTAAATACGGCCCACTTTGAAAACAACAAACGTCACTTTCACCATAAATCGAGCCCTTCACTATCCGAGCTGTTCAACCAGCTCATCTTTAAAGTACATTCTTTCTTGAACCCATCCGGACCACTATTACCACACTCCAAACACGCTTCTGCTTTTGGTGGAACGGCAAAACGCTCGTTATGGACAACCCTTTCTCAATCTCGACTGATTCGATTCTTTGTTTTATTTTACGCCATTTTCTCTGTCTTTTTAACTCTCAATCACGGTTGGAAATATATTACAGGCTCAAAGCCTCCGGATGTGGAAAAGAAACAAGTAGTTACTTTTGACGATAACTGGGTGCCTCAAAGAACATACGACCAAGGTAAGCACTCAAAGACCATTAAACGAAAAGAATAACGTACTCGTTTGTAGATAAAGTTTATTCACTACTTGACACAATGTCACACGGTTTGAAAATGCACAAATTGTTTTCGAAAAGCTATTATGAAGCAGCCAAGAGCATTCAACCTTTCTGGTTAAAGGCAAGAAACACACCCTCAAAAGATCAGGTATCTATCATTACTACCGTCACAGCTGAGACTTGGCCCAACCTACGTCGATTGACCGTGTATTGGGATGGTAGGTATAGTCATCTTAGAGGTTTTTTTTATCCATAACACATATATAGGTCCTATATCCGCTATTGTTCACGTCGACAGTCAAGATGAATCGGCATTGGAAAATATCAAACAGGAGTATGCTGAAACTGCTGAACTGAACCATAATGTCGATCTTCACCTTATTCGAATTCCTGGAGAGAAGCTTTCAGTTCTCTTCCCTCGAAATGCCGAACGCAATCTCGCACGTCTACTGTCAAGAACAGATTATATCATGGATGTGCCTGCCGATATGATTCCTGCTTCAGACCTTCGTCGTACATTAGAAGCAAATAAGGAAAAAGTAAAGGAATTACTGGAAGCAGGCGACTTGCTGGCACTACCCACTTTTAGCTTTAAGGACAAAGATATACAAAAAGAAGATATCCCTATTGACAAGGGCCAATTGATCAATAGTTTGCATGAAGGCAAAATGGTATTGGACGATAAGCACTGGAAAGAGAACGAGGGTCCCACTGATTTGGAGAAATGGGTTGATGCAAGCACACTGTATGCTATTGACAAATATGAGTTCCACTATGAACCTGTCGTCATTGAAAGTAAAATCGTTCAGCCTTGGTGCTCTGAACGATTCTTGGATAGTCGAGCCGCTTGCATTTTCTCTAGTTATTTGCAAGGAAATGAAATTTATGTCATGCCTGACGATTATATGATACAGATGCCAGATGATCGTGTCCCTGACGTTTCAGATTTCGATGTAAGTGAATTGATGATGACATCAGTACATGATGTACTTATGAACTATAGCGTGTCGTGGAAAATAGAATCTATGCAAAGTTTTATTGGGAGCAATGTGTACATCACGCTAGACAGTTGGACGCATTAGGTTTATGGGATACACCTCGCTCAGAACATATCAGAAGTCAGTGCTCACGGGTGATACAAAACTGGGGAAAAGGCCTGATAGGCAAACCTGAGTAAAAAGACGAATGAAGAGAGAGAGAGAAAGAATAATTTATTATAGACACCCGCGCCCTTTGCTAATAAAATGTTTAAAGAGGATATCTTTAACAATAAATCTAATTGGCGCTTTATTCTTGCCAAATAGAGAAAGAAATTAGAGTCTTTTATGGTTGATTTTAAATAAAAGGGGCATTACATCTCCATCTATTATAATAATTGATACTTTATCTTTCAAAATCCACCAAGCGTGGTGTATGTTGGCTGTTGATTGACTTTTGTCAAATGTCTTATACAATGATAACTATGGATAATAGCTATACTCTCATTTCTTTTCTAAAGGCTATTAGAACCAGCCAGGTCATCAAATAGCATTTCTTTGCTTGAGTACTTCATATTTAAGCTATTTATAGTTTGAAATCTTATATTTCAGGAAATTTGTGTCGTATAGAGCCTTTTATGTTCATCTTTTAACTTGAGCTTTCTGCAGGAGCAAGAAAAATTAGGTTGAGAATATTGATATTTGACAACCTATTTATGCGATCCTTCAGAATGCTTGTTTATTAAAAAAGAATTAAAATGTGGTCAAAAAGACGACTGTTTACACTTGTCTTAATAACCAGGAACAAAAATAGTCTCCGCTGAGTGCTTTTCGGCAAGAGGCAAGGTGCAAGTAAACAGGATAAAATTTTTTGTGTTTTTTTCAAGTTTTTAAAATGTTAGAGAAGCGCATTTGTGCCTTTACCGATTGTCAGAATGAAGCCCATTTACAGTGCCCTACTTGTATCAAACTGAATAAGACAGAAGGTTCATTCTTTTGTTCTCAAGATTGTTTCAAAAAGAGTTGGGTAATGAAGAAAGTTTGACCATTAGATATGGGTTACTAAACCCTCTTTTATATATAAAGGGAACTCATAAAGCAAACCATGGCAACCACAGAGGTTAGCAATACTAATCAACTATGCTTATTCAGACTTGACTAACACAAAAGAAAAGAACCATACGATCCTTTCAAGACATTCAAATACGCTGGGCCTCTTCGAGCAGTGTACCCTCTTTCACCTAGACGCCAAGTACCTCCAGAAATTCAAAGACCTGATTACGCTGATACAGGTAACCATGACAATAAGTAGGTGGAAAAGAATATAAGCAATTGACAGAAAAAAAATTGTAAAGGAATTCCTAAATCAGAATTCATGGCCAAACGTTCTGAAATCAGAGTTTTAAATGCCGATGAAATCGAAGGTATCAGGAAGGCTTGCCAGGTAAAAATAGAAATAGAAACAGAGAGCATAAGGCTTAGAAAAAGGTTAGATTACCCGCGAAGTACTAGAGGTTGCAGCCAAGGCGGTACGCGTTGGTATTACAACTGACGAAATAGACAGAATTGTTCATGAAGCCACAATTGAACGTGGTGCGTATCCCTCGCCTTTGAATTACAATTACTTTCCTAAATCATGCTGCACGTAAGTGATAAAAAAAGTAAACCAACGCCACAGGCAATATAACATACTGTTAGGTCATTAAACGAAGGTAACGTTCTCTTAATGATGTATTAACCCAAATGGGGAACTTAATTTATTTAGTTATTTGCCATGGTATCCCCGATCAACGACCCTTAGCAAACGGTGATATAATTAATATTGATGTGAGCTGTTACTATAATGGCTTCCACGGAGACGCTAATGCAACCTATCTTGTCGGTGATGTTGATGAGGTTGGACAAAAGCTCGTTAAAGTAACCCGTGAATGCTTAGATTTGGCGATTGCTGCTGGTAAGAAAGAAGAGTGTAAGGGACATCAGAAAGACTGATATCCTTTTGTAGTCAAACCCGGAATCAGATACCGTGATTTTGGCAAAATCATTGAAGACCACGCAACCAAACATGGCTTCTCAGTCGTTCGTGCCTTTTGTGGACACGGTATCAACCAACTCTTCCACTGTGCTCCGGACGTACCTCATTATGCCAGTTAGTCACCTTACTAACCTAAATAAGTAACGCGTGAATGTGAACTAATAAGCTTTTTTTTTCTCATAGATAATAAAGCAATTGGCGTTGTCAAACCAGGTCATATCTTTACCATAGAACCAATGATATGCGAAGGCGTGCATCAAGAATTGATGTGGTACATTTCTATTATTATATCGCCGCTTTACATTGCTAAAATGTATTCATTCTTCTTTTTCTAGGCCTGACGGATGGACGGCAACTACAAAAGACGGAAAACGCTCAGCACAGTTTGAGCACACGCTACTGGTTACTGAAACTGGTGTAGAAATTTTAACTTGAGTACAGTAAAAAGTAAAGTAAAAATAAAATTGGCGCGGAGTCCAGTGTGAATGCCAAGAACCCTATTCTGTGTGAGTGCAAACTTTCGGCATGTTTTTCCAGCCTTTTGTAATTCTTCAATGGCCGAATTATAAGCTTTAGTGGTGGTACCTAGGATGCTGTGTTCATTACCCGTCTTTTCTAGTAGATTTCTTTTAATATTTGCTAATTAGGTTAAGAAAGGAGTTGTGCATTGTCTTGGAAGATTTGGAGCATTTTTTAATGATGAAACAACAGTCAGGGTAAGCCCCTTTGGCATTGAAAAAGAACCTTTTTATGCAGATACAGTGATTTGCGTTTGAAAATAGGGTTTTTTATTGATATTTACAATTCAGTTATTTAACTGTCTTCTTTTTTAAACTTGGTATAAAAGGGTTGTTTTCTAAATTTTACAAGTGCATCGCTTCCGCTTCCACTCTTTAATATGTCCTTGAATTCTTTAAGCTCTCTCTGTAAAAAAGACAGTAAAGTTAGTAAACCTGAGTGTGCTTTTTTTTTTCGCGCTTACTTTAACATCACACCTTCAACAGTGGAAAGGATGCTTATGACTTGTTCAATTTTTTCAACAAGCCAAAACCTCTTTATCATCGCTGGTAAGTAAATAGCTTCTTCAACTAATTTCATACTGTACAACTTACATCGCCAGCCTATAATTAATAGCACTGTCAGTAAATACTTTTGTCAAAAGCTTTTAAAGTTTACTTTCAACTAGCAATCCAAGAGATTTAGGATTTTGAAAGCCCATATCGACCTGTATACCAATGCTTGTTTTCATTTGCTTCATCAATCTCACATAATCATCATCTGCTTGATATATGCTTGTTTTATTAGGTCCTTTTGCTTCCACAAAGAAAGCGTATCTAGGCTTCCTCTTGTGCTTGTAGCCTAACTTCAAGTTAAGCATATAGCCTTGTTCTTCTTTGGCATCATCGCTATTATATCAAAATTAATAAAATAAAACAATAACAATTAAAAAAAGTTACTTACAAGCCGTATACTAAGTTCTTTGAGCTGTCCTTCAACAAAGCCTCTTTAACAAATAGAAGTAAGTGTTTGTCAATAAATGACACTTCGGAATTATCTTAGATTGCATAATTGTCATTTTGGAAATGCAAACAGCATTTCTTCACAACCACATCAATTGGGTTAAAGACCGACTTGATGTGCTATCAAAAAAGTGGTTAGTAAATAGCAATGACTGTGGCGTATCTTTTGGACATATACACTCGAGACCTTTGCGAAAATTATTGTCGCGCTGGTCTGCCGTTTCTATTTACAAAACATTAGAAATAGACCCAGTTAACATGAACCAATCAACCGATATACTCTATATGGCGTGGTAGGCTTTATCAAAAGCGCCCATGTATACTTTCTTCATAGAGAGTAAAGGGACAAACCAAGTTTAAACACGCTTCCTGTTTTGTCGTTTCCCAGCAATGATGAAAATTAATTCACTCCTTTAGCTCTGTGGCACATTACGTTAACCTGTTACACGGTTTTCAAGCCCACGCTCCTCCTAATGGATGTCAAACAAACTCAAACTCAAACTTTGACCTTAAAGCTCTTTAGCTTTTTCAGGCACATATATGTTTGCTATTTGCAGAGTCTTGGGCTTTTGGAAAAAGATAAAAGTTTCAGATAATTAAAGCTGAAAGGCATTCTATGATTAAAAAGGAAGTTCACTGTTATGAGTTTTATATTCCGAAGTACACCATTTTACACAGCTATTCTTCTAGGTTCGCAAGCTGTATGTTGTTGCCACAGTCATACTTCTTCCCTAAATGATAAGCTTATCGTTGCCGTAGTAGCACTCGGGATTTCTTTTTATGTTTACGTGTATATATATATGTATATATGTGTGCGTGTGTGCGTGTGAGTGTGCCGAGAAAAATTACGCCTATTTGTTTTACTGTTTGGCTTTGAAAGACTTATTGATTAAAGTTTCGCCTTTTTTAGCTAAAAAAGCGAGCTAAGGCTGATGAGGTTACACATTGTATTAAACTTTATACTAAATTTCATTTATGATAAAATGAGTTTTTTAATTTTTGAAAGTAAAATAAGCTATCATCAAAAGAATGTATAAGCTTGTAAAGAATAAAAGTAAAATAGAAAAATAATAAAACCAAACAAGAACGCGTCGTTTTGTTTTTGTAACCTGAAAGTCGCCGTGAACTTTATTTGGGTATGCATAATATTATTTGTACTCTGATACGATTCGGAATAAAACTTTTTAGCTAAATCTTTCAAAATCTTTACGGATGATCAATAAAAAAAGGAAATCTAGAAACACAAGCCTCACTCAAAAAACGTATAAATATGCCTCCCTTATTTTGGTCCTTTTTTTTCTCTTCATCAAATAATAACCATGTCCTACCACGAAGAAGCCTACAAGAAGATTGAACAAGAAGAAAACAAGGCCGAATGGACCCATGAACTCCTTTCTGCCGCTGCTGGTTTCGCTGCCATGCGCGCCTACAACAAGAAGAAGGAAGAAGAAGGTGCCAACCCTGAAGATGACCACCATTTGGCCAAGCAAATGATTGCTGCTCTTGCTGCTGCCTCCGTTGACCACCTTGTCGAAACCAAGGGTATGGACTGGGTTGACCGCCACAAGGCTAAGAAGGAAGCCGAAGAAGAAGCCAAGAAGCTTTACGCTGAAAAGACTGGTTACGAATTCTAAATATCCCGTATATATATAAATGTACTCGCTTATAAATAAAAAGCATTTGTCTATAAAACTGTAAAAATGTAATCTATGCTCGTCTTGTTTCGTCTGCTTTTTTTTCGTGTCATCGAGCGTGATATTTGGAAGGTAAGGAATATTTATAGTGTAACAAACACATATACAGCGAAGGACCTGTAAATCTACTAGTGAATTATTCCGTAAAGTAGCGTTTTTTACAGTAGTCTCATAATTTGACATGGTCACTTTGCTCAAATGTATATGTAGTATGGGTATAAGGCGCACATTTATGCAGTTATCAAACTGACTTGTGGGATAAAGAGAAATAACGCGATGAAGACAGTGATGACTAGAGAATTATCATCGTCTTATTTTAAATATAAACACGGGATAATTAAGATTTTCTAGTCTTTGTTGGCGTAAGGTATATATTGGGCTACAACGGTGCAGCAGGCAGAACCTTGCCCTTCAACTTATTTTGGTGGCACTGCCATGGATATAAGTGATCAAGCGTGTCAATGAACAAAGGTATTTGTGGCAACTGTATCAAGGGAGTATTATAGAAAGCGTCTATAGGCCTATCTACGTTTCTTGTTCAGAAAGCAGCGGCAAGCTGGACGAGTTCTCCAGTTTTAGAGGAATCAGATAGGGGGAAATACCTTAAATCTTGAGTCACAGTCAGCCAAATTCATGAGACAAGGTTGAGACTCAATGTGTCTCTGACTACTGTACTGAACGAGAGGGAGGGAGAGAGATTACTTGGAGTTTTGCCACGTAGATATCATCCGTCTTCTTCACAGAGAACATGTACCCATGTGGACCTATCTTTTTTTTTTTTTTCAAATAACTATATTATTAGGCATTATTTTATGTCAGAAATTCGTATTTAAAGTACCTTCTTAATCCATCCCCAAAATGGAATCTTGTCTGTATCAAAAAGGCTAATAGGTAATTTAAGAAGTTTTGTCTAAGTGACTATTCATCCTGATATTTTTGCTTGTTGCATTAAATATTGGTCAGGGATTATTTTCATTCGTTTCTACTTATTGGTGGACAATTCGGCGTCTCTAGTTGAAAGCAAAAGATCGACACGGCGACCAAAGCCGCTATTGAGGGGTATATTGAGAGGGTAGCACCTGAATTCAGATTCTTTTTCACTTGGCTTTGCGGTGGTGTGAGTTACAATCATCCTAGAAAGAATTCCCATAACATCAAGGATTGCAGCTATGTCTTCATCGTCTGTTTCTATTGCTTTAATTTTTTTCTTTGGCATCATGCAACTTTAAATCCTTGTGGGTGATTGTGTTGTTGCTGTCTTTTGCTTTTCTAATAAAGGAAGATGGTCGGTGGTAAATTCCTTAGTAAGCATTACAGCTCGCTTGTATAATGTCGTCGTACAAGTCTTTTGTTTTGATTGACACTCCAGATATCAATAATAAGCTTTGCAGATATGGCATCGAGTTCTTCCGTCATGCGTGCCAAGTAGTTAACTCGGAAATATAAGGATACAAGTAGATGGAACGAGCCTCTTTGTAGCCATTTATTAACAGGGGAAGGAAAAAATATATGACAAAAAAATTGAATAAATGCTGTCAGCCATTCCATCTATTGATATGGCCGCATGAATCAGTGTTGTGGGCTTAGTATCTGACGTTATGGCAACAAACAAAATAGTTAGGCAGCATAATTTTTCTTCAGATGATGAGATTGAAAGGCATACTTGTTATAGTCATTGTTGCCTGCATTCCAGGTTCTGATGAGGTGCCCACCCATCCTACTAAGTTGAATGGGCTAACAGTCAGAAAAACGTATATAAAAAAATAAAAGATTTGTGCGAAAGAGATCTGAAGAAGAAGAATTTTATTACATATTGTCTGAAAGGAAGCGTGGCGTGAAAGAGCCTATGGCAACCCATTCTTCTTCAACTCCGCCAATGGTGTAATTGCTGCTGATGCATTTCCTCTGCGTAGGCATCCTCTCGGTACGTAACGAGATGAGAAAAGCTCTAAATCTCTTAGGTTTTCTCTTTTATATTCAATATACATATTATCTTTAATGGTTTCTGGAAGTGGTATCTATTAAATAATATAAATTTAAAGCACTGTAATTGTTTTTATGTGCTTACGAAGAGGTCGTAGATTTCATTTCTGAATAACAAAATGTTTAGTCTTTCATTTGCTATAAATCGATTATAATTCGCATATATACCTCACTTTTTTGTTTGAATGGTCTCCTTATTGTCCATCTTGATTGTTCTTTAGTTGTTCTTGAAATCTTTTTAGTAAGGCATTCCTTCTTGAGGGTGACTCCATATGGATAGCAGTCATCACACCCATTATAATTGTGTTTCGTTCACCCTTGGCAAAGCATTATTATACATTAATATAGTTTAACTCTTTGCTATGTCTTTCATTATTTTGCCTCTTTTGTTCTTTTCTCAGTGCCTATTGTTCCCTCAATAGTTTTTTGTATGGCATTTTTAACATGGCTGCTAACTGTTTTCTCTCCTCTAATCTTGTTTAATTCGTGGACAAATGTTGCTTCAAGAGCTTTTAACGTCTTTTCTGTGCCATTTTTGTGATTATAATAGATATAATTTGACAAACACCAGTACGAGAGGCAGTACTCTGCGAAAAATGGGTCTTTTGATGCAACATGTTTATATTCATTCATATTCTTTTTTCCTTTATGGAAGAAAGATGTCGCACGTTTAATATGGTTTTTCTTTTTCTTATTCCCATGTGATGTAACGTAGAATACATGTACTACTATAAGATTATGCTCGGGTCATTATAATAATTCAGATTCATGCAATTAAAGCCAAACTGTAAACCTAGATATCGGTGAAAACACACATTTTGGCTTCAAATAATGTTAATTTTATTGATAAGGAACAAAGTATGGGAGAAAGATCATGCTTAGAGTAGAGCATTAAGATATTAAAAAATTGTTTGTCAGTTTATGAACCTAGTCATGTATTTGCGTGTTTTGACTACCAGCATTGTGAATAAACTGTTCATAACAGGTTTAAATCTCGAATATGTTGTCACTGCTAAACAGTTGGGACCAAAAAGGAGATATGTATGAATAGATAAATTATATCTAAACCTGCACTCAGCCCATTGCAAGTAAACAAATCACTCCCCGCAGTCATTATTTTACTTATAAGAGAGCCACGAAGATGAACATAAATCTCTTTATTTGTTTCTTCTCGACTCTATATTCCATCTGGGCAAATGAATCCCTAAAGTAGCGTTTAACAATTCTTGGCTGTTTTTGCATAAGAGTTTGCACTGAAAAAAAATTCCATCTGTCCAAAAAGTGCCCATTTATTTATTCTTGAACAACCCTTTTTGAAGCCATTTTGGTACACTCTTGGAGGAACTACTACTACCAGATGACTTTCTCTCACTTTGTAGACTAGAACCTTCACTTGCTCTTGGATCTGGAGATGGCATTGGCATCTCTTCTTTCATACTCAAGTACTCTTGCTTCAAATCACTTCCACTTTGTTCTCCTTTTTCAATCCAACCAAACAAAACATTAGACGCAGGTGATAAACCCGCCTTATATAGTGTCAATGATGGATCTGTTAGCTTTTTTCTAGGTGGTAAGCACAAGACAAATTTACGTTCAGGTGTTTCCAGTAATGTGCGTATGAAGTCGTATAGTTGAGATACTTTAAAGGTCATGAGTACATATTCTGCCAACTAAATAATCATACAAACCTGTCTCTTTTGATTGAAATACTGCTTGAACAATGGTATAATCGGGCATACGAACACGAATTGTTGTTTTGGGATACTTCTTCATCCTTTCTTGGTCTTCAGCATCTCTCATCTTTTGAGTCTTTAATGGCCTTTGTTTTTAAAAGTTAGATCATAAAGATTATAATCATTAATGACAATCACCTGCTTTCAAGCTTTTCTCTTCTTTCTAAAGTAGATTGGTACAGCATTTTTAATTCGTTGGCATCTAATTTATAAGCTGATTCTGGTATTTCAGCTATATAGAATCGTATTATGTAAGTTATAGATAAACGTAATCAATAACTCACTTACGTATGGCTGGTGCATTCTTGGGAGGGCTCAATATCTTGAGCTGCCTGTCAACAGTGGATTGTTCAGATTGTGACATTTTGCTAGGAAAAAAATACTTGCAGGGAAAAGAAAAAAAGGAAATGAGAGGGGAAAACAGCAGTTGAAATGGTTGCTTTAAAATTTCCTTTTATGGAAGCATTCGTGTCTTTTAATTGTTGATTAAAGGTTGGGGGACCTATCTAATGTAAAAGTACGCAATAGAAAAGGGGCAAATATAAGCATTGCTAGTTGCATCTCACCCATTGGTGCAGTTATTTTTTAAAACGCATACATTTGAAGCAAAGTGGTATTGAAAAAAAAAATATAGAATTCGCACGGCCAGTCTCTATAAAAAGTAAAGACTAATACAGATAAAGTTGGTCAAAATCTAACAAGTCTATTTGAGCCTCTTCAAGAATCATTAGGTATCATTGAAATGCTTGATCAAGAGTACATCGAAGCCAATACAGAAGAAAATGCTTATACAGTCTACTCATTCAAAGATTTATGGTTCGGCTTAGATTTGGTAAAAGAAGCTGTACAAAAGAAGAACGCTTTTATCCAGAATCAGGTACACACACGTTGCAGTAGAAGAAATCATTATCAAAAAAAAAAAAAAACTTAACTATTATAGATCATCTTTCGCAATATAACTAATCCGACACCTGTTCAGTTTAAAGAATTTAAACAGATGTTCAGATACTTTGATAAGGATAATGCCAACACATTATCTGTCTCAGAATTCAAATGCGTGTTATCTTGTTTAGGTATTGTCTATGACAATGACAAGCTAGAAAAGAGGCCCTATAGCATCATCAATGATAATGATTTTGCTACCTTTGAACAGTTCATTCGATTTATGATCTCAGTTACAGAAGATAAGTCAACACTGGATCAGATACGAAAATCATTTAGAACCATGGCTGGTGATAAGCCGTATGTGACAGAGCTTGGTTTAAAGATGAGTCAGATTTCAATGAAGAAGATTGACTATTTAAAAATAGCCATACCCAATAGTGAAGACAATGCGGAAGAATATAATTATGAGTTATATATTGAACAAATGCTTAATTAGATTGATTGCTTTAAAAATGCAGAGCTTGAATCATGCTTGAGCATTGTTTAAAAAAGTCCGGACCGGACACGGACTCACACAATCAAATCATCCCCACCTGCCATCCCTTCAATATTGATGATTGTAGGACTCAATAAACAATCCTTCTCTTTTTCCACTAGTTAGGCAAGTATCCAAAAAGATAAAAAGGGAAGGGGGATTAGTTGGATGTATCTGTTAAAGAAAGGATCCATCAACCTTCTCATAAAATGGATTAGAAAGATGAAGACTAACATGCTTATTTTTATTATTATATACATCAATTTTGTATCACCTTCATTTTCAACACATCACACATTATTGACATTACAACACATTATACAATTTATCATTACATCAACTTACAGCAATGGGTCGTGTTATTCGTGCTCAGAGAAAGGGTGCTGGAAGTATTTTCAAATCCCACACCGTTGGCCGTAAGGGTGCCGCCAAGTTGAGAGTGTTCGACTTTGCTGAACGTCACGGTTACATTCGTGGTATCGTCAAGGAGATCGTCCACGATCCCGGTAGAGGTGCTCCTCTTGCCAAGGTCGTCTTCCGTGACCCTTACAAGTAAGTACATTTGATCATGGAAAAGAACATACCGTTGACCATTTTTCTTAAAGGTACAAGCTCCGTACCGAAACCTTCATTGCCACCGAAGGTATGTACACTGGTCAATTCATCTATGCCGGTAAGAAGGCCTCTTTGAACATTGGTAACGTCATGCCTTTGGCCTCTATGCCCGAAGGTACTGTCATCTGTAATGTCGAAGAAAAGGTTGGTGACCGTGGTGCTATTGCTCGTACTTCTGGTAACTATGCCACCATCATCGGTCACGGTGATGACGGTAAGACTCGTATTCGTCTCCCCTCTGGTTCCAAGAAGGTCATTCCCTCCACCTCTCGTGCTGTCGTCGGTATTGTTGCTGGTGGTGGTCGTATTGACAAGCCCCTCTTGAAGGCTGGTCGTGCCTACCACAAATTCAAGGTCAAGCGCAACAGCTGGCCCAAGACTCGTGGTGTTGCTATGAACCCTGTTGACCATCCTCACGGTGGTGGTAACCATCAACACATTGGTAAGGCTTCTACCATGGCCCGTGACTCTCCTGCTGGTCAAAAGGTCGGTTTGATTGCTGCCCGTCGTACTGGTCTCCTCCGTGGTACCAAGAAGATCAAGGATGCTTAATCCATTCGCATACAGTAAAATAAAATGCAAAGAAAAAACAGAGACAAATTGTATTCAGTTTATGTATAAAACAGCAGTTTGTAAGCAGCTTTTTTGTTTTAAAAAAGAGAGAAAGGATTCCTTCGTACATGTCTTGTTTATAAAAGTGACTAAGTGGATTGATTTCTGTAGTATAGACGCTATGCTTTCATTGTGTTTGCTGTACAATGAAGCTCTTTTTTGCGTGACAAATAAAGAAAACAATATGGTTTTGAGTATGACTACATTATTAAGATCTACCTTTCTCCCCTTTCAAGTTAACAGCCCGCCCGTGACTCAGCCAGTAAATTATCAGAGATGGTGGCCTTGAACTGATGCTGTTTATATTGAAATTGATTAGAATCTTGCACACTGGATGGGTAAATTAAGCAATGTTTAATGAACAAACTCACTGAAAAAAAAAACTATTTCTATAAAAGCTGAAAGTATAAACGACTTTATTGCAGGTAAATACTGGTTTAAAAAAAATAGGGGAGAAGGAGGCGGGGGTCAGCAATACAAACATAAGACCTTCTTTTTTTTTCTATAACAACTAGGATGGATCAGTGGTGCAGCAGGAATTATTGTGGGTAGCCCTTTAGATGTATTAAAGGTAATTGATAAAAGATGTAAAGATATCTTTAGTAACAATGTATCCCTTAAAAAGGCAAGATTACAAGCACCCACAGATACGGAAACAGTGCATCGGAAAGGATCCTGGAATACTTTGAAAAGCATGGTAGAAACGGAAGGGGTACATGGTTTCTAAAACAAATATTCTGATTGTATATTGACACAACACACACAGATAGGGTCCATGTTTAAAGGCGTCCTATCCCCAGTGGTTGGACTGGCAGGTTTAAATGCGATATTATTCGTATCCTATGGTTCTATCATTCGCTACTTTGAACAACAATACCCTAATGATAAAGAACCAAGCTTAATGCAAGTGTATATTGCTGGTACTGGTGCCGGATTTGCTTGCTTTTTACTTTCGACACCTACAGATTTAGTAAAGATCAAAGCACAGATATCGAAACTCCCAAAGACAAGTTGGCAGGTTACAAAAGAAGTTTATCATACTAGCGGGATCCGAGGTATTTTAGTATATATACTCATGGTTAATCTGCAGTAAGAATGCATAACATACATCTGAGATTAGGGTTCTATCAAGGCGGTTTGGTCACGGCTATACGTGATTCACCCAGTTATGGTATCTACTTTTGGGTTTATGAAGGTTTGAAGCGTGTGTTACAAGTTAGTCCAATCGAAAGTGAAGCTTGGAAGCTCCTGTTGGCAGGAGGTATGGCAGGCACGGTATCATGGGCTTCCATTTATCCAATTGACGTCGTTAAATCACGTCTACAGATGCAGAAACGAGTAAAGGGGGATAATGAAGCTAGAAGATTGTTGTTGACAGATCAGCCTTATGCATCAATTAGAGACTGTGTGGTGCGGTCCTACCGAACGGAAGGACTTGGTGTTTTCTTTAGAGGTCTATGGCCAACCCTTTTAAGAGCATTTCCAGTCAATGCTGTTACGTTTTATACATATGAGATAATGATGAGTTTTTTACAAAATTTATAGATAAATCGCACCACTTGTATATTCCCCCTTTCTCCTTATTTTCTTCTAAACCTTAACCCCTGAATTTTTTCTTTTCTTTCTTTTTCCTTTGTAATGTGTAACGAGAGAAACCGTTTGTGTTTGCATATTCTTTGCTGTGGATTATAAAAAGATCGTTATGCAATGAAGTAAATCACTTTTTATTCTTTCTTTTGTCATTTTTTCTTTTTCTTTTTTATTTTTATTCAACATGGGGATATGTCATAAACTATTCAACTTGTCACGATCTTCTAAAGCAGTCTCAGAAATTACTGAACGATCTTCAAATAAACGTAAACCATTTCTGTATAAATTTAGATCGTGTCATACTTTTGTATTTTGGACAGCTGCAGTTGGACTATTCACTAGTGTAAAGAATATAATTCATGATTGGATGTGAAAATTAACCAGAAAACTATAGACATTTGTTCATTCGATTCTTTTCCCTTTATCACCATTTATTGTAGCACGTATTAGGCACATTGACGATAAAAACTGGACAGAACATTCAAAATCATCTGCTATCACATCAAATATCGAACTAACTTCAAGAGATACAGGTGTATTGGTAGCTCTTTATGCTGTTGGTTTATTGGGTACATGATAAACAAAAAAAAGATGCATAACGAATAAATTAATTAACCTCCCCCGAAAGTGGGTTCTCCTATATTTGGTTGGTTAGGCGACAAAATTAAGCAACGAAGACTTCCTATGCTTTTAGGAACGGGTGCTTCCATGGCTGCCAACATTTTGTTTATGCTCAGTGTTACTTATCCGATGCTACTCATTGCTCGATTTCTTCAGGGTGTATCCAATGCGTGTGTTTGGACAATGTGCCTTTGTCTGATTGCCGATAACTGGCCAAGAGAGGAGCTGGGTAAATACTTGCATAAAAAAAAAGCGCTATGTGTTCTTATTTTCTCATCCATCACTTTAGGATCACAGATGGGCAAATTGGTCGGATTTTACCCTTTGGGAATGATGATAGGATTACCCGCAGGAGGATGTAATAACAGCTTTTATACTCCATAAATAGAAAGAATAACACTTTTGTTGTACTAGTGCTTTACAGCGAGCTTGGTTACGAAGCACCGTTCATTGCTTCCATGATATTAAGTGGCATTGATTTTGTCATGAGAGTTGTCGTTATCGAAGGACAAAATGTAGGGGATGAAACTGCATCTATCAATTCGGAAAAGACAGTAAAGGAAGAACCACCAGTCAAACAGCCGGTGACATGGTTACAGTTACTAAAGCAGAAAAGGCTTGTAGTGTCACTAGGTTTAACCGTAACCGTAGCAACTGTCATGAGTGCCTTTGAAGTAAGCATTTTGAATCTATTACTAAAACCCATCTAATGCTTACAAACCCTCTATTAGCCAACATTATCCATGCGACTAGCTCAAGAATGGGGCTTTAATGCAGCTGGCTGTAGTTTGATTGTCCTTTCTTATATGATTCCCTCCATTATTGCTAGTGCAGTCTGTGGTAAACTCTGTGACAAGTTTGGAACAAAAATTGTTGCAATAGTATCTTTATTCTTTGCAACGCCTTCTTGTATCTTAATAGGCGTACCTAACAAACAAACTGGATCCTTCTGGCCACTTGTTCCAGTCCTAATCATGGGTGGTATAACGATCGCAGGCTGTCAAGCGCCGGTGTTTCCCGAAATAGCCAAGGTGGTAGACAAAGAAAATGGAAATTCTACCACATGTGACGGGTTGGCAAGGAGCTATTCTTTATTTAATGCAGCATACGGTGTTGGCATGTGTGTTGGCCCATTGATGGCAGGTTATCTGTTTGCAAGTATTGGGTTCTTTTGGTTATGTACAATACTGAGCGTCTTGTTCTTTTTATTTATTCCCTTTGCCTACTTGTATATTGGAGATAGCCGACAACTCATCTGCCCTAATAATGGACGTGGTGTACCTAGCTCTTCCAAGGATGAAGAAAATCAAAAGATCGAACAATCAAATGATTTTCATGACGCTGCATCCATGTATTCCCAAGGATCGTTTCCTTTCCTTGTGAAAAGTATAAGTCTTGCTAAAATTCGAGGAAATAAAACAAACCCTTCTAGTCTGTAAAGCAGTACTGTATTTTATTAATTATTGACGTTCATTTTATAAAATATTATCATAAAATGTTTGAATACAAAATCATACCGATCGCAGTAGACCAGCAAATAAGGCGCATCAGATGGCTGTTGTTGCCTAGTCATAGATGTGACAGCCGCAATCTTCCTTTTTTATTTTTATCCAGTTTGGAAGCGAAGCTGCCTTTTTCATTTCTTACTTTAAAGTTGCTTCCGTCAGATGCTCAGTCAATTATCATCCAAATTTTACGCATCATATCCCTTTCTCCTTGATCAGTTAAGGGCAAGTAGGATATCTTGAATAAATTAAGACTATACAATAACGTTGTTTTTAGAAAATCAAGCTCACGGCGAGCATTAAGGTTTATCTGCTGTTCGTTTAAATAGTTGAAAAGTAAATTGATATCGTCGGATCCCGGTAAAGCGTCAAGGTAACTTTTCATTTTTTGAGGCAGAGTGTTTCTTTTGGCGTTCTGTTGCTGCGTCTATCTCTAGTAATTCTTATTTTGTGAACCATTCTGACCAATAGTCGTCTCAAATTTCAAGCACCAACGAGTTTGCCGAGCTCACACCAGTTCATGTTTATTATCACAGATAAAAGCTTTTTTCGTGTTTCGTGTACTTACTGTAATTAACTGGACTTTTCGCAAAAAGTCTTTCATCGCTTTCTCTACACATCTACCAGAGGACAAACGCCACATCTGCAAGTTCTCCAGACGGCCATACAATCCCATTATTTTGATCTTATGGTCGTCCGAAAGTGGGATGTCAGGCGTTGACTTGCTTGACCTGTTTGAAATAGTGACTTTTGATGACATTTGTTGTATTCAGCTTTATATTTGAAATAAGACTATTAAGTCGATAGCCTGGGAATTTGATTCTTTATAAACAGAAGAGAGGAGTGCTATTAAACTAAGATGCGTGCTCGTTTTATAGGGAATGCTAATGTCGTCAGCATGATTTAATGTGGCTAATGTGATGATTTATCAATGCTATACTAGTAGCTAGTATATTTATTATTATTATTCAAAATTATAAGATGCGATAGAAGAAAGTAGAACGTGTGCTCTACTGTAAGATATAGAGTATTATAATGATTATCTCATCAAACACGTCAGAAACGACAACTTTTCCCGGATAGACTGTATTAAGCAGTTCACTCATAACTGTAGATAGAGTTAAACATTTTACTAGCATTGAAAGAGCCTACACCGCAGCTTGTGATAAAGAAATAAACTGGTAGGGGGACGATTGTGTATGCATGATGTTATTAATGTGGCTTGCTCTTTCTAGTGTGTGCAGCTTTGGTCCCAAAGGGTGCACCTATCGTCCACTTGTTGTGTCACCTGATGATTACAAAGTTACAGAAATTATACTTTTTAAAGCAATCTCTTTATCATTAGTTTCTGATGCATAAAGACATACTCAAAGTTGTACTAATAGGAGACGGTGGAGTAGGCAAGGTAACAGAATTAAAATGAAATTCATTTCAATTGTAACTCATAATGAACAACCATACATAGACTAGCCTTCGAAATCAAGTAAATCACAAGACAGCATAAAAACAGCAAGTAGAATTAACATGTTCTTTATTAGTATATTCATAAAAAGTTCACCAATGCATATAAAGCCACTATAGGTACATAATAACCCTTCTAGACTATCATTGACTGAATTAAACCTCTATTTAACAGGTGCAGATTTCATAACAAAAGAGGTTGAAACAGATGATGGAAAGAAAGTCATGATGCAGATATGGGATACAGCAGGACAAGAGCGATTTCAGTCGTTAGGTGTTGCTTATTACCGAGGAGCCGATGCATGCGTGATGGTTTATGATGTTAATAATTACTTGTCTTTTCAACATTTAGGTAAGTAAAAAAGAAAAAGAAGAAAAACGAAATACTAAAGAAAATCAGAAAAATGGAGGGAGGATTTTTTGAAACAATCAGCTCTACCAGCAGAGGAAGCTAAAAACTTTCCAATGATAATTATTGGAAATAAGATCGATATTGATGACAGAGTTGTATCTAGAAGACAGGCAAGAGCGTGGGCAGAGATCCATTCAAATGAAAAGATGCAAATACCTTGTTTTGAGACAAGTGCAAAGAATGGAGATAATGTCGAAAAGGCATTTACGCAGATAGCCAAGATGGTCAAAATACCTCAGCTAGAATTGGACATGAATGAGAATGGTTCGTTTTCATTAACAAACGAATCCTTAAAGAAGACCAGTTATACAAATACTCCATGTTGTTGATATGTATATAGAATATCTTTTTATACCTTTTTACTTTTTATAATATCTATTATCTATAATAATAATTTACTTTACAAATAAACAAACGGTCTGAAGTTGAGACTAGAAAAGGAAATTAAAATGACTCAGCTTAAGGTGAATTTGACCATTTATTTCCCCACACTGTGCAGTTTCCCCTTTTTTTCTTTTATATTATCAAAATGTCAGATTCCAACCAAGCTCCTAGTGAACAGGCAAAGCTAGAACAGGCGGGCACAATTACGCTGAGAGAAGATATGTTGAAACCAGCTGTTTCTTTTTTAACCTCTCCTAACGTTCAGTCCGCCGATAAAGCCAAAAAGATTGCCTTTCTGCAAAAGAAGGGCCTCACACAGGCAGAAATTGACGAAGCATTCAAAAGAGCTGGGGATAATACCACACATTCTTTATCAACAACGACATCTGCCAATAATAATGCTACTAACACGATTGCCAGTCGTCCCATGGTCCCACCAAGAACACAAGCACCTCAAATCATATACCAACCGCTACCACCTACACCATCTATGCCGGCTGAGAAAGTGTTTGCATTGGCTGTGGTTCTAGGCATGAGTGCTTTCGGTCTTACAGCTGCTGTTATTGGTATTTTAAAGGTAAGCTGGCTTAAAGCTGTCTATCATTCAATGCCCTCTAATACAATATAGAAATTCATACAACCTATTTTTCATCGAATTGCAGAGTATCAACGAACACGATATAATCAACGCAGGGAACTTGCTGATAAATTACTAGACGCATTGAAAAAGCATGATTCCGAGAACGATGACTTGGACGCCGTAATAGATCAAGGAGACGAAGCTACCCTCACAGACGCGCTCATCAAGCACCAAGCCGACCTACAGACAAAATTACAGCAGTTAGCACAGACCGCTAAAAGCCGACTATTAAAGCGAACCCTCGGTCTGGATCTGGATCTGGATCTCGTTGGATTCAAGCTGGCTTTGTCACCTAGCGACATGATTCGCAGCGATAGCCCCGTATCTGGTTTGAAGAGTGACATAAGAAGCCTAAAGGCTGCTTTATTGAATAGACGCAATTTTCCTACTGCTTAAAAAATAAAATCAAGACACTTCACCATGTTTGATCTCACAACAGACTGGGCCCTCAGATGTGACGAGAGGGATACCCTTATAAGTAGCCACACCATTCTCATCTGTCTTCAAATGCTCTGCTACTTGTTCAAATATTTTTTGTTTGGGCTTCAGTACATCCACTGGCTCGCCCAAAGATACTCCTTCGAGCTGAATTCTTTCACCAATAGGAGCTAAGCTAGGAGGCGATAATGTTTGTACACGATTATCTACAGAAGCTGCCAGGAGCATGCCTTGAGACAACACGCCTCGAAACTTGCTCGCTTTCAGGTTAGCTACCACAACGACCCTTTTACCCTATAAAAAATAGTTTAAGATTAAGTAATCAATAAAAAAGAATGAATTACACAGAGAGATTCCTTAGACATGTAAGGAACAAGTCCACTGACAATAGTACGCTCCTCGAGAGATTCTTTTGAGACGCACACTACTAATTCCTTAATTGCTGCTATTTGTTGTTATTATTTTGCTGTAAAAACCTTTTTCAATGTACAAATGAGATGCATCAGGGTGATTCTCTATTTCTGTAATTTTGCCAACGCGTAGATCAACTTTGTGAATAGGATCATCGGCGGTAATAGTAGTTGATAGTGAACGATAAAGTAAGCGTAAATGAGATGTGCAAGTGTTTCTGAGGTGTCTAGTAATCGTTATGGAAAATAGCATTATGGAAAGAAGAGAAAAGAAAAAATCTATTCATCTGTGTATCCTTTTTCAAACAGACAAGTGTGTATGAAATAAGTACACTTTTGGAGAAGAGAGCACTTACTTGCGATAATTCTCTTCTAGATGTGAACTTGTAGTCTTTGTCATAACGCATAAATTGATATCAACTACTTTGGTCTTCATGCACTAAAGTTATTCCTTATAAATAAAGAAGCATAAACAAAGCAGATACAGGATGTCATGTTTTAATCGTCATTGATAATTCTTCATTTAGTATACGTTGCTATCACTTCACTAATGATTATGCATATCAATTATTGTAAGAGATTTGCGCTGTATTATAACGTTTGATTATCGATTAAATTAAACAACCAAGGCGCCTGCAGTTATCATTGATATGGACACGAAAGGAAACCTATTTATGCAGATGGAAGATACTGCAGCAGACTGTTTGCATATGATTATTCTCTCTTAAGCAAGAGCTATTTCATTAGTTCAAATATATCAATACATACAGTCATTTCAGAAAGTAAAGTCGCGAATTTTGAGTTTGATGTCGTGCAAAAAATTGTGTTCAACAATGATATCGATTGATCCAAAAATAAAGACGTGTTATCCACACTCTTGCCCACTCTTTTGGAAAAGGAAACGTTAATGACTAAAATTAGGGATTCGAACAAGCTAGTGAACAGTTTCCGTTGGATAGTCTACGCCAGCCAACAACAACAACAACAAAAAGATTAGATAAAGAATGTGGACAAGAGTGGACAACACGTCTTTATTTTTGGATCAATCGACATCATTGTTGAACACACAACACATATGCTTTCTGTAGCTTATGTATTTATGAATAAGCGATCAACAAAACACAGAGAGAAATAAACACATCTATCTAACCAAGATTGGCCAAATGCGCTTATAACCAATAGTAAACAGTTATGACAATAGCGTCTATATGGATCTGTTTTAGTATAAAAGAAGGGCAATATTCTACGCAAAAAAGAGAAGATACAACAGTTCTTTGGCTTTTATACTTTTTTTTTTACTCAAATGCAAATCAAGCTTGTTATTCTTACTATCTGCGCTTCTCTTGTCGCTATTGGCTTTGCTGCTCCTTCTCCCCAAGCTGATGCTGCTCCTCCTGGTGATGACAATCTTCAAGCTTTTGACACAAGCGATGCAACTGCTGATCCAAACACACCTCCTCCTGAAGGCCCAAGCCCTCAAGCTTTGGATCTAGTTACAGAATCTTTTTCTGATGACATAAGTCCTGCAGATTTTGATCTAAATGCTCCTAGTGATGCTGCTATTGATGCTGCTATTGATACTGCTATTGATGCTACTGATCCAAATGCTGATGGCCCAGTGCCTCCTTCTGATGGCTCAAGTCCTCAATTTTTTACTTATTAATAGATAAAGCTTGAATTTATTCTTTTACAACGAATATCTTTATTAGTTTTAGCATTTCTTATTTATGTACAAAAGAATGTTTGCTTACTTTTCTGAGGCAATTGTTGTAAGATTTATATTCATCTTATCTTCGCTAATGCAGGCTCAACAAGATGAGATTGAAATACTCGTTTTTATATAAAAAGGGTTCAACAAGAGAGTGTGCCACTATTGACACCCCATTTCAGGTCTAACTACAGAGTCTCCTTCTGATGACCAAGTCTTCAAGTTTTTCATCCCAATGAAGATAATGGAGCACTGAGGATTAAGGTTCCTATGTTGGCCTCAATAACACTATTCCTGATCAAGTATCTGAAGAGTATCATCAACGCAATGATCAGCTCTAAGGATTCATATTGTCAAAGTATAATAAAACTTCAATAAACTCGATAGTTCTTTTTACACACATTTCCGTCTAATGTTTTTTTTTTTTTGCTTTGTTTCTATGCGTTATTAGTAAGCGATAAAGGCTCTATTTAGAGTAAGAAATCAAGTAAAACCGTAGGATATTTCATTAAATAAAGTACTACTCTTCAGTATATAAATACATCATTTGTATTCAACAATTATGGAAAAAAGTGCATACGGTTAGAAAAGAATGTACATTCGTGGGCTTTGATTAGTTTTACACTTTCTCTAAATATGGGTTACAAGCTTGCTATTGGCATATAGAAAGTTTATTCAATTTGGAGGGTATATAAAAAAAGAGAGGGGAAGTAAACGATATGGTCAGCCATAGTTAGACTGCATGAATGCCAGTATCATCAATTACGACTTCACATCCTGATCGCTTTGCCTTGGGTGAAAACTCTATAAATAAAACGCGTCTAGTGACAACATGTTCCATCATTTGTGATCTAGCCAATCTAATTCTCGTATTAACAGAGTTCTGCCAGGATAGACCTAAAGTAGGCTTCTTTAACAACGAATGAATAAACAATCCTAATCGGCCGTTTTCTTGTTGATTTATCAGATTAAAGTCTAACCATTCTTCCATATGACTTATGAACGCGCTTCCTTTGAGGGAAGTATCTGGAACATCCGTGACTTGATTAATAGTGACGACAGCAAGGTTATACTGACTGGCTATTCTCTTCAGTCGCATACCTATTTCACATATCTCTGCCATTTTGTCAAAACGCTGCTTATAAGCGCCATCACCTCTATAAATTGCACTGATAGAATCTATCACGACAAGCCGAATCTTTTTTTGACTCTTTTGCTGCAAGTCTAGAAATGCAGGTAGTTGATAAGCCAACACACGATACTGACTCTCTCCATCGGACACACGCATCGTATGAATATT
The DNA here is from genome assembly GCF_002708625.1 of Rhizopus microsporus ATCC 52813. NCBI lineage: Eukaryota > Fungi > Mucoromycota > Mucoromycetes > Mucorales > Rhizopodaceae > Rhizopus > Rhizopus microsporus. Next base: position 289,393 of record NW_019671921.1, on the reverse strand, counting down.
ATTTCTTAGATTATCTACATCCACCTTGTTACCATATTTAGACACATATTTATCAACAAGTTGGTTGAGTCTGCTCGACGGAAACGGGCCCTCGCTGTGTATATAAATGGCTGATCCTTCAAGACCCCCTTCAAGGGCTGGTTTTTGTACTGACAAGCACAATTGAAGTCCTAATTGTGTCTTTCCAGAAGAACTATATAGTATTATTCCTCTGATTTGAACGAATTTATATACATCACAGCTACCTTTCTCCTACAATCTCAGTGATCGTTCCGAGTGGTATACCACCTCCTAGTAGCTTATCTATTGTATCGTCGCCTGTTGTTAATGTCGTATTCGATTGTATATCTACAAGCTCCCTCCCTGCCTTTTCTCTCAATCTCCAGTCGTAAGCCTCGGCTGAAGCAGCGTCAAGGATAGATTCGACTGAAGCTTGATCAATGTGCAATACATGCTGTAGTTCGGACGCTGATCTTGGTATCAGTTCTTCAAATGAATCTAGTCCTTCTATAGTGTTCTGTCAATCTTTAGATTATAGACATTCTTTAAACTACTCACCTTCCTCTAACTTTTCAAATACACCCAAAGACTTTGTCAAAGACTCTAATTCACTCTTCATTACAACAATAACAACAAAAATTAGAGTTACAGTGGCCAATGAAATGCCTTTTTTTTTTCTTGGTTAGGCAGGTGACGAGTTTGTTCTGCATAAATAGAGATATGACCCTTTTTTCTCTGTTTTTTTTTTCTCCTTGTTATTATGCCGGACACATATTCTGTGTTAATCAATCGCGGTAAAAACATATCCTTGCATATTAGTTTATCATTGGCTTTTCTTTTCATTAATGCTGTCTACAGATGCCGATGACACTGTATCAGATACAGAAGCAGAGAAAAAACTTGTTCGAAAATTAGATACGAGATTACTACCATTTCTTAGCTTTATGTATCTTTTCTCTTCCTTGGATCGATCCAGCCTAGGTAAAACATGTCATTATTTAGGCATTTTTTTATTTATTATTATCATCCAAAGGGAATGCTGTATTGGATAACTTTGAGGAGGATGTTGGTATCACACCTGATCAATTCAATACTTGTGTCACCATCTTTTATGTAATTACACACACACACACACACAATAAGACATATTCCTGATAAACATCAATAGGTTGGCTTTCTTATATTTCAAATACCCAGTAATATACTATTGAAAAGGTTCACTGCCAAACGATGGTTACCCCTCTTGATGCTTCTCTGGGGTGCCATCGCTTGCTTGCATGCAACTGTCAGAAACTATACTCAACTCTTGATCTTTCGTTTTCTTCTTGGATTTTTTGAAGCAGGTTTCTTTCCTGGCGTCATTTACTTTTTGACCTTGTTTTATAAAAAGAATGAAATGGTAATTTGCTCCATCTCTTTCTTGTTATGGCTGTTTTCATTTATAGTTCATAGGCAACACGTATTGCTCTCTTTTGGGGATCGACAGTGGCTGCTCATGCTTATGGTAAGCAACTATGAGAAATGAATAAATAATGAGCTCATACATTTCATCTAGCTGGTGTTCTTGCCTATGGTATATTGCAACTTAGAGGATCAGGAGGATTAACTGGCTGGCAATGGCTGTTCCTTATTGAAGGCATACCTACCGTGCTTGTGAGCGTGATAGCATAGTATGTTTTGCAGATACAATTATATTCTGTTTTAATCTGTTCTCTTGAAATAGCTTCTACCTACCAAGTTCACCATCCACCTGGACTGTTTTAACAGCAGAGGAGCGCATACTGGCTGTTTCAAGACTGGAGCACGAGGATAATAAGCACACACACATGACCTTGGCTGATTTAGACGCTTCAAATAAAAAGCAAGCAGTCAAGGCATTAACCGACTGGAAGGTTTGGATGTATATGCTCATGTTCTTTTGTGGAAGTGTACCAAACACCAGCGTATCAAAGTACTACTTGTCATTTTTCAAGTCTTTATTCTCTGACCTTTTTTGTATATAGCTTCTTACCATCCATTGTCAGAGGTATGGGCTATGATGATAAATTATCAGCAAATTTGATGTCAGGTAATATATATACACAGCTTTTATTGTACAGAAACGAACACAACTGATTATATGTGTGCCATCACTAGCGCCGCCTTATGTGTGTGCAGTAATAGTGGTAATATTAGATAACATCATATGCTTATTACTTTGCTCATGACAACTTGTTAAAGATGATAGTAGTAGCTTATTCTTCAGATCGTCACCGAGATAGAGCATATCATGCTACTGCAGGTGCCTTGATTTGTTTAATTGGATATATCATCCTGGTTGTCTGTATTGAACGACCTACACTGTATGCTGGTGCCTGTATTGCCGTTGCTGGCATCTTTGTAATCAATCCTATCGTCAATGCATGGTTGACAAGTAACATTGCGCCTGATATGAAAAAGAGTGTTGCAACAGCAATGGCTGTCTCTGCAAACAACTCAGCAGGCCTTGTTGGATCCAATATTTATAGAAAGTCTGATGCACCAAGATATTGTAAGTTGTTTCTTTTGTGAACAAAGTTGGCTCATTATATCTTTTATTAGTAAGAGGTCATATGATCAATTTAGGCTTCCTTGTCTTGTTTATTATTCTGACTGTGGTTCAGAGATATTTGCTGTATAGAAAGAATCAACTTAAAGAGCAAGAAAGGATGAAACTAACAGAAGAACAAATTGCAGAGATGGAAGATAATGACACACGAGTAGGCGATGAAGCACTGGATTTCGTCTATCGCCTTTAACGAATAAACTAAAAGATTATATGAATAAAGATATGATCAAGTGTCTTTTAATGTAATTTTTACACTTTATTCACAAATTCGGCTTTTCTTCCCCCAAAGAATTATGAATAATGATAATGCGACAAAACTACCTTCAGAAATTATAAAATCTATTGCACTTTATCTAAACAAAGTAGACAGATTGAGTTGTTTAACTCTTTGCAAAGCTTGGTACAAGACATTGATCAACCTGATTTATGAAGATGTCACTTTTAAGACATTAAAGTCATTTCGCATCTTTCTTCACACAATCACTCATCATTCAAACGTCTTGAGACCTGGAAGAGCGGTACGAACGATCCAAATGAACATTGACAGTATGGATGAGTGTAACTTTGGAGAAAAAGAGATGGTCTTTACCGAATTTGAATTATTGGCAAGACATTGCCCTTTTGTGACCCAATTGACCTTTCGGTTTCCGCACTATTGGCGATTCCTGCATGAACTTGATTTGGATCATCATTGGCTTTACCTGAGTAAGCTTTCAGATAGTGATGGAAGTCGAAAGTCAAGAAAGACAATGGTCTCTTTGGGTCATCGACTGACGACTTACGGCATTGACACGAGCCTATCACTTAGCAGCTATGGTATCACTCGAGAGCACATCCTTCAAGACATAAGCATGTTGCCCAGTCTAAAGGTCATTCGGTTGAAAAGCAAGTACTTTCACTTGTACATTCAAGATATCGTCCATATCTTTCGTGAGCATCCGCAGTTGGAGGAACTGAGTCTGTGGGTAAAGATGAAGAAAGCACCAGATACGGACGATATCCCTACGTATAGTAACAAAGAGCAGCGCATACACACACTAGGTTGCTTGATTGATAATACACAACATCCGTGGATCCCATTTATCAAACGTAACTATAGTTACATCGACACGTTGGCATTTCAAGTCGCTTATCAAAGGAATCAAGAAGGTATCGTACAGCCCATGAGCGATAGGACAAAGGCAGACATATTAGATAGCATCCTTGGCCTCTTTCATAACGAATACATGGCATCATCACAAGATACCCATAAACTTTCTGTCCGCCGACTGAACATTAATCTCGGCAAGGCTGGAGGACTCTTGCTTGCCATCTATATGTCATCCATTATCTACATGACTTCAGCTGCTTATGTACACTTTACGGTCAGTACATCGCTCCATATCAACTTCATACATGACTTTTTTGAACATATGCCCATGGCCAACTCAGAGACAGAGTTCTTGCCCTTGAAAAGCCAAGTGCACCACTCTTTTAACATTGTCTATCCATTTGATCCAATGGACAACAACCAAGGTCTCATCGAACATTTAAAACTAGCTACAGAATCACTCACTTACTACATCACTGAACTGACGATCAAAGAGACTAGGAAATATATGGCAACCTATTCACTGGGATTTCAGTGCTTGGATACCATCCTCGAGCATTTCACATACTTGAAAGCCCTGACCTTTGTTCTATCCAATACGTACCTGTTTGATGACAGCGACAACAGCAGTAATAGTTTAGGAGAGATAGATGAAGTGACCTATGTGGGCGAAGTCACCTTAAGTCACTCAGACGCAAGTACACACATCAAGCACGACACGTTGACCTCTCTCACTGTCAAGGAAGGGAAAATGAATACGAAAGTCTTTTCTTATCTGTTCAGCAAGTGTCCTCACCTATCTAGCCTTAGTATAAGAAAATATGGATATGATGAGGAATCTCTCTTGATTTTGGAGTGTCTTTGCTTGGAGAATAATGTAAACTTGGTTTATTTGTCATAAACAAACTTGAACACTTGTAAATAGCTTAATAAATATTCCCCTCCTTTTTCTTTATTTGTATTTTACATGACTCCCTAAATGTACTCCAAAGAAACAAAGTTAAGAGTCTCAAGGAGATGTAAAGGTCTATAAATCCTTTTTTCAAACTGTAAATGAAAGAAAAGGAGACAGAGAGACAACAAAAACTAGGAGATGAGATTAAATGTGGAGAGAGAATAGAATAGAATTTTAAAAAAAGCTAGTTTAATCTGTATTAAATCGTTATTATTATTATTTGGCGCGTACATAACAATTGACATTTGAAAAGGAGAGAGACTATGGCGATCCATTGATCTTGTGCATTAATTTGTGTAAACACACACACGCGCGTGTAACAAAAACTTCAATATATCCCCCTTTCTCCCTGTCTCTCTCTAAACAAACATTCATACAGACATGAGTTAGAGTGTCTAATTGAATAAAGTGTATATAAAATTACAAGATTAATAACAAACAATAATAATATAAAATTACAAAATTAATAGGGACGAGAATTCTGAAGATATTCTTGAATTCGCTTATCTGTGATCACCTTCTTGTTCAGTGGATGCTCTATCGTTGATTCTGGTGTTCCTGAAGGTGGCATGTTCAAGATAGGCACATAACCTAGACTACTAGTAGATGATTTTCGATGCTCCTGTTGAGGGAAGTAACTGTTGGAAGACGGTTCAGATGGCTGGTCATCAAAATTAGGAGTCATGCAGAATGAGTTTCTAGCGTTGGACGCGTCCGTAGGGTATTGGAAAGGATGTGGTGACATGCTCGTTGGAGTCTTCATCGCGCCACCTCCGCCACCCATACTGAGCCGTGACGTTTGATATCGCTGTTCCCAGTCAGAGTATCCCTGAGAGGGTTTCCTTGACTTATAACCACCAAAGGTCATGGTAGAATCCTGGCTTTCCTTTCTAGACTGTTGACGATGATTATACTTTTGATCATGACGTTTACCCATCCTATGCTGCTGCTGCTGTTGTTGTTGTTGGTAATTTGCATTATTAGATGAACGTCTCTTTTGCTGCCTATGATAGCCATGAGAGTTGCTTGGTGAATCTCGTCTACTGGATTTTCCCGCAGACGCAGGTGGAGGAGATAATGATTTTTCTACAGGGCTGTAGTATCTCTTGGTTGGCTTTTTGTAATACTCTGCAGTGTCTGTAGAAGATGATCCTTTACTGCCATTTTGATGGTGATACAAATTTCGTTTGTCCTCTTCCCAAATTATATTGTCTCGATCAAACATCGCAACGTCACGCCATACTGCTAATTCATCTTGGGATGAGTAAGCTGTCGTGGTCTTGCTTGGGGTATAATCGGATGTTGTTGGGCTGTAATTTCTTTGGTGAGTTTGAGACATGAACGCTGGCTTCAGTTCCTCAGTTTCTTCTTCCTTTTCAGATACTTTATCATTGGCACTTTTTGTAAAGAACGCAGAAGCAATAGTCCAGAACAAGAGGCTGAGAAATAAAAGACCGAGAGCAACAGCAAATAGAATAGATTCAGCTTGAACAACGTGTCGAGCGCAGTGCACTTTATTGCTGGTGTCTTGGCATGTTTCTTTGATCATTTGATAGTAATGCTGATAAGAGGAACCAAACGTGTAAGCAACAAGTATGGATGTAGCCAAAACGAATCCAACAACAATTCGACGATACAAGTATTTTCCTCCCTTGTTGGAATAAAGTCCAAGTAAGAAGGCAATACCTCCGAATACGGTTGCTAAAAGAAGGGGTATGATACGACTTAATGAAGTAGGTGCAGTTATAGGGGCTGTAGCATTATGTTGAGTGGCCACTTGAAGAACAGTAGAGACGTCTAAACACATAAAAAGAGAGAGAGAGAGCTGAGCGCATGATATCATGGTTATGTCATACTATCTTATATTACCAGGTTGATATCTTAGGTTTGTAGGTGAACAAGAACAGTTGAGAGCATAGATATAACAATGTTTCCACAAACCAAATGATACTGAATCAGGTGTAGTCAAGTTACTTGTGATATTTCTATAAAGGAATACTTGATGCATAGACATAGTACTTTTAAACGTGCAATCATTAATGGTTTCATTGGTCTCGAACCAACTTCCAAATCCAATGGCTAATATGGATAATGCTAATACTCCTATTCTAATAGCTGGTAAAAGGACATGCTCAACAAATGGACCATAAGGGGATTCACGCCTTATGGACATTTCTTGTTTTTCATAAAATAAAAGAAAGAGAGAAAAGAGAAAAAAGACTAGAAAAAAAATGGGAAAGAGGGATAATTATATTTTTTTTCCAGCTAAAATTTCAGGCAACCTCAGATTTCCTTTTTAGTCAATTTTACTCTCTTTCCAGATAAAACCAGGGACAACGACGATTCTGGTTATACAGCATTCAAATTAAGCTTCAAACAGGAAACAAATCTATTATAAAGTGTAAAGTAGGGAATCTCTGCTTTGAGGTTATTGATATCGTCTTTTGAATAAGGCCTGATGTGGGGTATGTATTCTTAAACATTACAATATTCGTCACGTCTTTTTATGCATATAATTTGGGTCTTAAAAACTTTCATGAACGGCCATTTAATAATTAAGATCTGTAACTTATAAGCCATAACGTAAATGTGTCTCAGAGTAAAATAGGATCATTTGCAGCAATAGGAACATATATTTACAGCTTAGTGCTTAACTTGGGCTTGAACATCCTGTATCTAGCTTGAATATAGTAAGTTTAAGAGTTATATACCAAAAAACATAGTAAATCTCATCAAGAAACAAATAAAAATAAAAATGAGAGAAAGGGAGAGATAGGTAACGCCACCCGGTAAGACTGTAAAAGTTTAGTTTATTTAAGCTTTGATCAAGTGGGTTGGGAGAAGCAATATCATAATAGTTCATCCTAATCCTAATGACATACACACAAACTAAATCAAAACACGGCCAATGTCCTTCCTTACTGGCTTATTCACCTTTGAACTCCCCTGAAAGTGACTACGTTTTTAAAGTGTCCCTTTTTTGTTATTGTTTTGAACAACTCATTCCTTTAGCATGTTGAAACGAAGCCTGTTCACGTCAAGTATTCAGTTTGCCAAAAAGAAGGTTGCTAAAAAAGAGGTTGTTCAAGAAAAAGCAATCCTTGGTAGACCTTCTAACAATCTTCGCATGGGTATTGTTGGACTTCCTAATATTGGGTAAAAAAAAAAAAGAGGAATGAGTTAAAGGAGACAAAGAGTTAATATCAGTATAGAAAGTCGTCCTTGTTCAACACACTGACAAACAGCAGCGTACCTGCAGAAAATTATCCGTTTTGTACGATTGACCCTTCAGAAGCACGAGTTCAAGTGCCTGATAGTCGATTTGATTGGCTTGTCAACCTATATCAACCCAAAAAAATAACACCTGCCCACGTAAAAAATGATGATAGTATATTATACATAACAATAATGACACACGAACTATCCATAGTTAACTGTAGTTGATATTGCTGGACTTGTCAAAGGAGCCTCACAAGGTGCTGGGTTAGGAAATGCGTTCTTATCGAATGTATCTTCTGTAGATGCTATATACCATCTTGTGCGAGCATTTGATAATGAGAATATTACTCACGTGGAAGATACGGTTAACCCTGTGAGAGACTTGGAAATTATTCAGAATGAATTGAGAATAAAGGATGAGGAAACGCTCGAACGTCAGATAATGGAATTAACAAGACAAGCAAGTCGAGAGCCAACAAAGAAGACAACGATAGGACTCTCAAAGCGAGATGAATTGAATATTATAGAAAAGGTGGCTGAATTTATGGCAAAGGGCAGAGATGTACGAAAAGGAGAGTGGACTGTGCCTGAAGTGAATGTGATCAATACGTTGCATTTACTCACAGCTAAACCCATGATTTATCTCTGTAATGTAAGTGAAGAAGAATATATAGCCAATGAAGGCTACAAGTGGTAAATGACAAGTGAAACTGTGATGACAACAACAACAACAACAATAATAGTAATCATAAATTGTAGGTTACCTGAAATAAAAAGCTGGGTTGAACACAATAATCCTGGTGATCTCATCATCCCATTATCGGTTCCACTGGAAGCCAAGATAGGCACAATGTCAAATCCGTCGGTTGAATCACAGTTACCCAAAGTTATATTGGCAGGATATAAAGCGCTTGACTTGATCCATTATTTTACTTGTGGACCACAAGAAGTGAGAGCATGGACAGTGAGAGTAAGTCAGTTTTTGACACGATGAATATGAGTCCTTATTTTCTTTTAGAATAATTCAAGGGCTCCTCAAGCAGCGGGTGTTATTCAGTAATTTTAAATATACATATGCATTTATAACATCACTCATCATTTTTTGCTTAGTACTGATTTTGAAAGAGGATTCATTTCTGCTGATATCATGAAAATAGATGATTTACAACACTATGGCTCTGAGAATGCAGTCAAGGCAGCAGGTAAATATCTTCAAAAAGGAAAAGATTATATAATGGAAGATGGTGATATCGCTTATTTCAAAGTAAGTAAATAATAATAATAATAATAATAACAATAATAATAATTTGATGTTTGTCTAGTTTAATGGTAAGCCTACATAAACAAGTAAATAATGTACATAAATTCATCTGTGTATTTTAGTGACAAACAACAAAAAGAAGTGATATAAATAAATATAATGTGACGTAAAACGAATACGTTCCACCAATACGCACGTATCAACATTTACATCCTTTCTTTCTCTCTCTTGCACACAGCCTTCTATTCTTTTTTTTTTTTTAAACTCACACATGCACATACATCTCATATAGAGTGGGCATATCAGTTTTTTTTTTATTATTATTATTTCTCTCTCTCTTTTATTTTTTTTTTTTAATATTATTATTATTATTTAAAATGTTGCAGGAATATCCGACACAAGTACAACCTCGTTCTTCTTCTACCAGAGACACTCAAGACCAAGATGTCGATTCATCTAATAAATTAGATGCTGAGGCTGGTCGTATTCTTATTGACTTGGCTAACCAGGACACTAGCTTACGTAACTTGAATGGTAATAATAATAATAATAATATAGAATTTATCTTAAAGTTTACCTTTTATTATAAAACTGTGTGTGTGTGAATAATAGATAAATCAACCAGTAAAGGTTAGATAATGACTATATAGAATAAAATGTGTCATTAACCCAGAAAAAAAAAAAGGAGACGTCGGGACATCTATCAAGGCGAATCATATTCTTCAACGCTTACAACCTGATCCAATCATGTTATTAGCCGCTGCTGCTGCCGTCATTGATGACGAGGGAAAGTATAAGGGACGATCTTATGAAAGACGAGAAATAAAGCTACAGACAAGAAGACACAGTAAGTTGTCAAAAAACACCACAAATAATGTCAATATTTACACTTGTTTAGGCATGTCAACGACAAAAAGGAAATCATTGACTACCACAACAGAGTCTTATTTGTATCGTAGAACAAGTGAAAGACGCTATCGTAATCAAAGGCCATCATTGACATCTCAGCCTTCATCTGACACGTGGATGCCTACGAGGACAATAACACCTGAAGACGAAGATGAAGAAATGCCATTAAAAGGGGTAAATATACATATAAACCTTGGCTTGCATGTTGCCTTGACTCTTTCTTTTTATAGGAATCACAGCATACATTTTCATGGCAATATTTATCAATGGTAAAGCAATACATTTTCTATAAACAAAAGGATGCTCACAAGCCATTCCCTTTGGCTCTTGTTAGAAACAGAACCCACGTATCAAAAGAAATGCAATGCATGCATATATTACATATATGATATATACAGATATGGCCAATGAACAGCGTACAGTAAGTCCTTTTCCACTATGATGCATAAATCAAAAAATGAACCATCCTTGTTATAGAAGCAAAATCATAACAGTAACAGTACTAACAGCAGCAACAGCAGCAGTAATAACAGTAGCCATCATAATCATAAGAATGTATATAGCAAGGATGTGACCAACAACAACAACAGTAACAACTGGTACATGCAATCCTATCGTCTACCACCTTCACCAAGACAACGGCATGATGCTGTCTTACCACCTCCGACCGACACACCTAATAACAGTATTATCGGTCGTCCATTAACAGATTTCTTATTTGACAATCATCGTCCGTCGTCATCGTCTATTTTGCCACCCCCAAATAACGCCAGAGCGTTTTAGTAAATATTGTCCATAAAATAAAAATGTCGTGAGGTGTATAACTCGACCCAAACCTTTCTTATTTTATCTGTGGCACTATTTCTTAAGGTAGTAGGACAGAGAACCTTATGCATGTCTTTCTCTTTTTCTTTCTCTATGACCTTTCTATTAAACAAGAATATTTATAAAAGGGAAAGATAATCAAATAAATATGCTGATTATCATGACACACAGACATATGGAAAGGGTTCTCTAGCGCTAATAATCGCCCATTCAAAAGGAAGCACACAACAACAACATTATGCAACATGCACTGACACACAAAACTTTCGGAGAGAAAAAAAAAAGAAACCCTGCTGAAAGATCACTAGCACACAATTACCCATTTATAGTATTGACTCTTACCGCGCTTTTTTTTTTTTTTTTTTTTTTGAAGATCCAATCTTTATATGTTGTAGTCATAACAACCAAATAAAAAAAGAAAAGCTTCAAAAGTTTATCCGGAAATGCTGTGTATCGTGCTTTTAAAATAAATCACTTTTGTGTATCTCCAAAAATAAAAAATAGATCTCTTCTTATTTTAGGAAAAGAGAGAAAAAGGATAAGGAACCGATCCTCCTACTTCTTTTATTAGCTTTCCCCCTGACCCAATTATCTATTCCTATCCTTTAAGAAAATAGATACAAATAGAAATAGTGACAATAAATTTAATTGAATCAAAAAAGGGGTGCAAAGTATAATGAAACAGTAAACAAAGAATCGAGAGAACACAAAAAAAAAGCCCGTTCTGTCTGTAACTTGTTCGGCTCCTTAGACTTTCTTCTCACACACACATATTATCTAGACACACACACACACACATACATACAGATAGGTCACTTTTTTTATTTTATTTTTTTATTTTCAACTCCCTTTTTTATATTTTATTTTCTCTTTAGGTGGCAAACCTTTTTTTTATATTCTTTCTTTTTATTCCAGTGTTTTATATACATATTAAACTCCTGAAATAAACATCACCCATATACACACACATATATTTATATATAAAGAAAAAGAGAAAGAGAGAAAGAGAAGAGCAAGTCTAGTCTGTTTTCTTTTTCTTTTATTAAATAATCCCCTTTTATTATTCTTATTATTACTACTACTTTTATTGAAGCCTCTCTCTCTCTTTTCTTTTCTTTACAATGAGTACGTCACCAACATTATTTAATACTTCCGGTTCTTCTGCAGCCACAAGGTTAGCCTCACCACCACACAAACTTATAGATACAAAGCCGAAAAAGTTACGGAACAATGCCAAGCGCAAATCAACACTTACAACTAATAATGATAATCATAATAATAATAATAATTGTAAAAAGGTAAAACACTCATAACAGATTGATTTCAATAACCTCATCTATTAAATCTCAGGCACCGTGGCGTATACCAGGAAATTATGAAATACCGGATATAATAAAAGAGGCATGGGAGAAGAATAAAGACAAGATAATGAATAACAATCAACAGCATCAATCAAAGCATAACAATATACCAAAAAACCAACACCAATTAGACCCCAAATCATCTCTCAAGAATCAACCTACAAAGGTAAAGCTAATAAGGCTTTAGTATATATATATATTTATATCATCATTAGAGATGGATACCCGTTGTAAAACCGTTGGACATTTTGCCTTTACCACCACCCATTATCAAAGTCAAACGTAAATTACATGCCGAGTTTGACGCTAAACTTCGGAAAGTCCTTCCGGGATCAAAAATCATGGATATGAATCCAAAAGAGCAATTTGAAAGCCTTCGTAAAGTGGGTAGTGGGTAAATAGAACACAATCTTGTACAACCCCCGTTCTCTAAAAGAAAAACCTGTATGTAGTGCTAATGGCGCCGTCGTACGAGCTGTAAAAAAGCATACAAAAGTCCAGGTGGCTATCAAACGATGCTATATTGAAGATCAGGATACACCTCATCATGCTTATATCTTGCGCGAATTACGTATCATGGGTTGTTTGAACCATCCAAACCTAATTCAGTTACGGGAGGCTTGTCTATGGGAAGATCACCTTTGGATGTGTATGGAACTGATGTCTTGTTCTGTATTCAATTTATTATTTAATACAACCACTGGATTAAGTGAAGGTCATACGGTTCGAATTGCTAAAGAGGTAAGATAATACGATATAAATGTGTTAACAGTTCACTCATTTATATATTTATATAAAGTGTTTGGAAGGTTTGGTTTATCTTCACTCCAAGAATTACATGCATCGCGATATAAAATGTGAAAATATCCTTTTAGGCAGAAATGGTCAAGTTAAGCTAGGTAATAAAGTTGTATGTGTTTACGAAAAAAAAAAGCATGTCATGACATAAGTTTTTTTTTTAGCTGATTTTGGTCTAGCAACTCCATTGAACAGAGTCAATACCAACAGACTAGGTACAGCCAAGGTAACGAAAAATCACTTAGTTTCTATAGCAACAGCTCACTAAACACCCCTCTTTTCTTTATCAGTGGATGGCACCTGAAGTCGTATCAGAGAGTCCTTATAAAGAAAACGTCGATATTTGGTCGCTTGCTATCACGATGATCGAAATGATGGATCGTGTGCCCCCGCTTTATTATCTTGAAAACAACCAAGACGTTTATGCCGAAATCCTCTATGGTGATCCACCCAAGTTCCACTTTTCGGTCCCATCACCTGCAATGAATGATCTTGTTCGTTGGATGTTGACTTATAATGGATTATCTCGTCCCGGAGCAAAAGCCGTGCTCAAGGTAATACAAGAAAAAAATTGATGTTTGTATGACATTGTTGTTAATGTCATCTCTTGTAGAGAATTAACAGCGACATCAAAAGAGGTTTGCTCGAATGTTCAAAGCAGAAAGAGTTGTCTTTTCTTGTTCGTGAAGTATTCCCAGATGCTACCAATTAAATACCCCTAAACACACAGCAGCAGACCGATCAAACGAAAGAGATTGAAAGAAAGTGAATACACCTACGTCTTGAGCAGTAGTCTTAATAGTAGTAGTAGTAATGGTAGCAACAGTGGTAGATTATAATGTATATCCCCCTCTTCTTTTTATTCCCCCTTTCCCCTTATTTTTTTAAAAGCAAAAACAAGAATATCAAGTGTAAAGTTATCATAGTTCTCTTTTTTTCTTTCAATTTGTAAATTATTCTTCATAAAAACATCTTTATATATAATATTCTTTTATATATGAAGAGGATTTTTTTTTTAAAAATTTTCTGATTAGTTAAGATCGCCTTCTTCTCTTGACAGGTGCCATGATCTACTGGGGAAAAAAATGACAGCTTGAGCTTATTATGATCTCTTCATACAGTACTCCTTAGTTTTGGTCTTGTATAGAAAACGTGTTGCCTAGGAAACTATAAAGCCCTGAAAATACGTCAAGGCTATGTATTTTTTTTTTTTTTCATACTACAATTGACGCTCGTGATTGAAAGTCCATAGAAATAAGAAATAAAAAAAAGGCACCTTTGGAAGAGAAAAATTGAACTTTTTAATGACAAAGCAAAATAATATGCTATTTTATTGTTTATTCTTCGTCGGATTCTTCAGCGAGAGTCATGGCAATACGATCCAAATCACGTTGTCCATCTTGAGTGATTCTACGGCCACTGTAGAAAGAGTCAGTCTCTGTATTCAGATAACACATCACGAAACTTACCCTTTCTTGTCTTGTTCCAAGACACCGATCTTTTCCAAAGATTGGAGGACCTTACGGTTGACGGAGCCAGAGGCATCAACGTGGTGAGAAGGACGAGAACCACGGTTGACGGTACCACCGTGAACCTTGTTCAAGGCACCAACACCAACGTTCTTACGGATGTAGATGTGACGAGCAACGGAGGCTATGATGAGTCGTTAAATATTATTCATCAAACTTGAATCACATTTGATAGTTACCAGCACGGATATAGTACCAATCGGGGTCATAGGGAGCCAATTCCTTGAAGGTACCGGTCTTGACAAGATCGACCCACTTGGGGACTTCGAGCTTACCGGTACGCTTGAGGTAAGCAGCATAAGCCTTGATGAAAGCTATCAGAAAAAGTATAAGTCACTGGTGATTTTCAAGACACATGCTGTTTGCTAAGTATCGAGCCAAGCCACTAAAGCCATATTTTTTTTTTTGTATAATCATTCAAAAGGGAAACAATGCATGTATGCTTACAACTCACACATGACAACACACAAGTGGTCAAACGTTAAGTCATAACTACAAGCAACGTTTAAAAAAACAGAGAACAAGAAACATAATGTAAAGATTCCAACCGGGATTTTGTCATAAATCCCTTTACATGTTTTCTCGTGGTTTCACTCATTTTGTGTGTCTTTCATTGTTATCGTGGCTATGACTTCGTCGAGAGCAGTAGCATGTGTTTTAATGTCAATAATTACCGTGGGCGTTGACGTCCTTTACAGTGATACCAGCCATAATAATATAGAGAAAGAGAAGGAATAACCTACCTCCGCCTTAATGAAAAAATAAAAATTTTTTTCTACTGGCTGCCTTGACGCATTAGCCAATCAGGTGCGTAGCTGGTATTTAAAGAAGTTGACCGCTCTTGTCTTGTGTCTCTATAATGTGTGTCTGGTTCTATTCTGGACTAAATAATGACAAACAAGAGAGAGAAAGACAGAAACAGATGAAACCATAAGATAGTGTTTAGAGGTAATGCTTATTTATCTCTCTTGTTTGCACTTATGTCTCATATTTTATAATCATGATATGAAGGACAAGCAAACAACTACTTTTTGTTCTTGAGTTCGCCTCTATCTTTTTTTATATAGTCACTGTATTATCGTTGTATCGGCAGTTGTGAGCTACGTTAACATACTCATTTATCTTTTTCAAAGGTTTCTCTTTTTCGGACCTGTTACAGGAACGAAATCACTTCCGATAGATCAAAGTTCAAATTTGTCCAAATAAACCGTAGAGCAGCTGACATGTCAATGAACCTATGTTATTGAAAGAGAGAATAGCACAAAACAAAAGGCGTAAAATATAAGCATATACTATAGCAAACAGAAATAGAACCAATGTCTTTGTATAAAAGATTGGAAAATGATTACATTCTTTTCAACTTTTATTCCAAACTTTTTATTTTCATTTTTACAAATGGTTCAATCGCTTCCTTTATTTGGGTCACCTCTTGTCACCGCTTTGGCTCGCTCGAGTATCAAGACCACCAACGGTCTGTGCGTACCAGGTATATTGGCGAGATGCTATGATGAAATTTATGCCAATGGTAAGTTTTAAATAAATAAAAGCATATGAGCAAGATTATATATTCTTGATGTAGGAATGGAGCTTGAAGGCATATTTCGTAAATCTGGATCTGCAGCTGTTATGAACCAACTTCAAGCCCGGTTTGAAGCGGCCGAAGATCCACTCACAGTAACCTTTCCTCCAAATGTGAATGGTCATTCTATAGCTGGCTTGTTGAAACGTTATTTGCAGCAGCTGCCTGAACCCGTCATCCCGAAACAGAATCAACGCCAGTTCATTGAAGCGTTTGGTAAGGAAGGATGCAAAGATTGCTTGGTTGCAATGGGACTGACACCTTTATTGTCGTAGATGACATCAAATACTCGGATGATATAATCAAGGCGCGGCTACTGGAGGCTTGCAAGGCTTTGCCCTACGAGCATCTTCACTTGCTCCAGTTCATTCTCTACATGTGTACCATGACCCAAAGATGTGAGAAAACCAACCATATGTCGTTGAATTCACTGGCCATCATCTTTGCTCCTACCTGTGTTCGTCTTGATGGCGTATCTCAATTGATGCCTAATGAAGCCATCGATCATGTAACGGAATTCTCCAAAGCTGGCTCCTCCTCTTGTTCTGATCTTCCTGTGTCAATGAACAAGCAGCATGACATTTTTGCCAAAGCAAGAAAGTTCATCTGCGATGCTTTCAAGAGGAAGATAGGCAAGCATCAAAAAAACAACTGGAATTACAATGGCAAGAATAGCCAGTCCATGATTCTATACCAGCCAAGCGAATTGCTCCGTTTGGACTTGATAAAAGAAAGCACGACATGGATCAAGATTTTTAAATTTATGATGGTCCATGCTAGCTCCTTTACGCGTATAACAAGATATAACAGTGGAGCACTTCCTCCAAGAATAATAACAAGAGTCAAATATTAATTTATTTCTTTTTCTTTTTCTTCATCTTTAATCGTTCTTTTTTTTTTTACTTTATTTCTTTTCAACCGGTATCTTTAAATATTAAAATGAATAAAAATATGAAAAATGAAGAAAACGTAAATACTAGCGAATGTTTTATCTGATACCAAGGAATGCTTGGTAGTTGTTTTGAAAGGATTCGTTATTTGAATGTAGTCCGTATACCCTATCATCGATCCCAGCCTCTTGCTTGTTTGACTACATTAGTCACAGTGGTTGGTTGAATATATTGTATTTTGTTTGACTGATTAATGTAGATGAGGAATGCTGTCTGATCAGCGCTTGGATCAGAATGGACATGTGTCGTCTTTTCTATAAATGTAATTGGACACATAGGGGTACGTGGCAAAGTACCAATATTGAATACTTTTATTGCGGTGCCTTAGGTGCTTTAATGAGGAGTGTGACGCTTGTGAGCTTACCCTAAATATCAAACTTGAAGTGGATACCACATTTCTACAAGGCGTCAATATCTGATCTAGGCCGCAACGTCGTCACAATGCGTAATAACAGAATTGCCTTTTGTTGCAGTTTATCAATAGTAAGACAACGTGTTTGATGCGAATTAGTACAATACTTCATAGTTTTACAGGTGAGCATACATTCTATTTTTTCATTTCTTTATCAAATCAAAGCTTACATCTTTATGAGATGGCCTCATAAACTTGCATATTAACGTTTTGTATAATCCAATTGCCAAATGCTGCAAATTGGAAGCGTCTGAGTTTAATGGTTCGTCGTTGTACGAATCAAAAGCCTCATAGCTCTTTTTGATAAACCATAATCTGGATTGGAAACAGTCTCTTATGCTGACACTGGTTAATGAACAAGACATAGTTTACTTCACCAGATCCTTGAAGGCTACTCTTCTCCTGCCTTACTTACTTGACATCGTGATGTATACTTAATTATGGCCTTTTCTGAAATCACGAACCTCGACATCTTAATTAGCTCCTTTAAAAAGGCTGTTCGTTCAGTAATCTCAGAAGACCATGATTATGGCTTGCTGGATTACTGTACCACTCCGAAATTTCTTTTGAATGTTTTGCAAATGCCGTGTTATAATTCAATAAATATATTTTTGAAGATCGCAATGTGTGTGGGTTCCCCTCCTTCCACTCAAATTTTCTATTATTCAAGAAAAGCTTGCATACCTTGTTTTCTTCATGTGAATCTATTGCTAAATTCAGTATCTACCATTATCATGGATGCTTTGAAGGTAAAAGTCGCATCATTCCTGAGCATCCCTCTGTCTCTGTTGATATTTATACACATTGTGAGAGGTACTGTCCAATAATGAAGACTGGACGATCTACACGTCCCGGTCACCCATTGTCAATACTACTACCAACTGAACACCCACGACTCGTCTGCCCCACATATCTCGTTTATTATTGCTGCGCTTGTCATATCCGTCACAGCTGTTCCCGTCGCTTTCTACTCGCTCTGTTTCCGACATCAAGCGTTCTCGTATTTTCTTCCTTCAATAAAATGGAGACCAATACTGGTCCTCTAGACGATGTTTAGACATTGTTCATGACGTTTATGCATCATCTCTGCTACTAAGCAGCTGATGTTTCTGTTTTTGAATACATTGACTATCTGAGATCACTGCTTCTCCGGTAGGTGGCTTCATCAGCATATCTTATTTATACAACAATATATCAGCTACAAAAAAGGTACTTCTTCATCAATGCAACAGGCGAAAAAGGGCAATAGAATAAGTAATAGGTAACATATGATATCTTTTTGAGTCTCATTTTGAGCAAGCGGAACTGTTCAAAGATTCACCAATCAAAACTAGCCTGTCCTCATGGTCTTTGCTCTGACTCGCTTGTCCCACCCTCTTTGCTCTCTGGCGTGTATCTGGGACGTTTTCTCAATTGCTTCGTCTTGTGCTCTGGATTCTCTTAGTTCTCCGTTCCTTTTTTTTTTTTTGTTTAAACAATCCTAGGTAGTTATCGCTACCCTCCCCAGAATGCACCTTGGTGGTAAGTAAAACTGATATTAGGATATATGCTCTAATACTAACATACTTTTTCTCTCTTTTTCTACACATAGTCATCATCTCTCTCTCTTTTGACATGATATCGTTTTATTCAAACATATTTTTCTTTGTCGTCTTTTTACGTAAATAATTTTTATATTTTACGACAATATTTTATAAAATTAACGTCAAAAATCAATAAAAATACAGTATTCGTATTCATAATATAAACATCGTTTTATTTAATGAAATATCCTACGGTTTTACTTGATTTCTTACTCTAAATAGAGCCTTTATCGCTTACTAATAACGCATAGAAACAAAGCAAAAAAAAAAAAACATTAGACGGAAATGTGTGTAAAAAGAACTATCGAGTTTATTGAAGTTTTATTATACTTTGACAATATGAATCCTTAGAGCTGATCATTGCGTTGATGACACTCTTCAGATACTTGATCAGGAATAGTGTTATTGAGGCCAACATAGGAACCTTAATCCTCAGTGCTCCATTATCTTCATTGGGATGAAAAACTTGAAGACTTGGTCATCAGAAGGAGACTCTGTAGTTAGACCTGAAATGGGGTGTCAATAGTGGCACACTCTCTTGTTGAACCCTTTTTATATAAAAACGAGTATTTCAATCTCATCTTGTTGAGCCTGCATTAGCGAAGATAAGATGAATATAAATCTTACAACAATTGCCTCAGAAAAGTAAGCAAACATTCTTTTGTACATAAATAAGAAATGCTAAAACTAATAAAGATATTCGTTGTAAAAGAATAAATTCAAGCTTTATCTATTAATAAGTAAAAAATTGAGGACTTGAGCCATCAGAAGGAGGCACTGGGCCATCAGCATTTGGATCAGTAGCATCAATAGCAGTATCAATAGCAGCATCAATAGCAGCATCACTAGGAGCATTTAGATCAAAATCTGCAGGACTTATGTCATCAGAAAAAGATTCTGTAACTAGATCCAAAGCTTGAGGGCTTGGGCCTTCAGGAGGAGGTGTGTTTGGATCAGCAGTTGCATCGCTTGTGTCAAAAGCTTGAAGATTGTCATCACCAGGAGGAGCAGCATCAGCTTGGGGAGAAGGAGCAGCAAAGCCAATAGCGACAAGAGAAGCGCAGATAGTAAGAATAACAAGCTTGATTTGCATTTGAGTAAAAAAAAAAGTATAAAAGCCAAAGAACTGTTGTATCTTCTCTTTTTTGCGTAGAATATTGCCCTTCTTTTATATTAATCAGATTCATGTAGAGACTGTTGTTATGACTGTTTACTATTGGCTCTAAGCACATTTGACTAATCTTGGTTAGATGGATGTGTTTATCTCTCTCTCTCTTTCTGTGTGTGTGTGCGTGTGTTTTGTTGATCGTTTATTCATAAATGCATAAACTACAGGAAGCATACTTGTTGTATGTACGCATTGGTATGCTTGTACTAATGAAATAGCTCTGGCTTAAGAGAGAATAAATACATGTAAACATACTGCTGTAATATTTTCCATCTGCATAAATGGATTTCCCTTTGTGTCCGTATCAATAATAACCGCAGGCGATTGACGATTCCCAAAAGCTGGAACTTTAGTTGTTTAATTTAATCGATAGTCAAAAATTATAATACAGCATAAGAGCTCTCAATAACGATTAAAACATGATAACCTGTATTTGTTTCGTTTATGCTAGATTTTCATTCATGAGTGAGACCTATAGAATGAAATACTGACTTAAAACACTCCCACATCAAAGGCTTTGGCTTTCCTTTTCCACAGATAAAAACTCTTGTCTCTTTTATTCTTTGTTATCTAAAACTGTCATTTTTTTTTTATCAGTGTGCAACTAATTTCTGAATAAAGTGTACACCAACTCTTCCTTTTGAACCTACTACCGACTCACAAATTGCGTTCCTTCTCTCGTGATTCTTCCTGGTTCTCTCATTGACCCCTTATATGTACTATCCTTTACGAACTTGGTCATCTATGCCATGGACAAGATATACCACCTCCACCGTCTGATTTAGGACGAAAGTTCCTCCAATGGCTTCCACCACCTCCTCTCTCCTCTTAACTTCTTGCGACCTAATCCTTGTTGTGTACCCTTCTTACCGTTTTCCTCCGCTTCTTTTCTTCCTTTTTTTTCCCCTTAATCTCAAAAGGGTTTTTAGATTCTATGTACTTTCTGATCTGGCCCGGGCGAGACGAAACTATACAGTTTCAATGCGCCCATTAGAGGTTTTAATTATTTATAAATAAAAGATTGTTTAATCGTACACCAATCCTTAGTCAAATGTTAACTATCAATAAAGCTGCTGTTATTATAAAAAGCTTTATTTTGTTTGTATTAAAGAAAACGTATATATGCATAAGCTAACTATGCCAAACATTTATGCAAAAGGCTTTAATAGTCAAACAAAAGAGAATAACCAGACTTTTCATTCTAAATATTTTATATTTTTTCAAGCAGAAATGCTTGATGTAAGATCAATTAACCTTTTCAAGCCAATAATCCAATTTCCATGAGCATCATATTCGGTCAGCATCAGTTGAGTGTGAACTTCAAGGGCCTTTCTATAGTTCTTTGTTTGTAACGCTACAGAAAAGACTGAGTGCTCTGTTTATATCATACATATCTACATGTATTACCTTGTGTCAACGTAAAGAGTGAATGAACGATATGTTGAGGTAATTGTTGGTTGTTCAATTGATCAATTAATACGCTTATCCTACGATTCGTATCGTCTATAATTCTCTTTTGAGGGCCATTCTACAAGGGAGATGATTGTTGGTTTTTATGTAGATATGAAAGAAAGAATACGGTACCTGAAGCTGTAGCTTACATGTGTCTAACGTAACTGTAATTATGTTTGCAATTTCTTTTTCATCAACACATTCTTTGGAGGTTTCTGAAATTGTGTTTTTATTAAAGATCTATCAACAAGTATTATTTTTTAGCTCCTTGGCTGCTATGTAAATTTACTTTTATAGGTGGATCATTCTATGAAGAAAGATGAGGGCTGCTGTCGTGAAGTTTTTCATTCTTGTTTTTTACCCAATGGTTCTCAATGACTGTATTTCTAAAATCAGTAGAAGGAGGGGATGAGGTAGCAGATGTCAATGGATTTATTGTCATGAAAAGATTAAGAAAAAAAAAAGAGATAATTTCTAAAGAGGTCCTTTAATACACTAATAAGCAACGGGAGTGTAGAATATAAAAATTAGTAGTTCTTCAAGTGCTTCAAGTAAGCAATAACACCGGCACGATCTTTTTTCTTGTAGCCAGCAAAGATCACCTTGGTACCGGGGATGAGCTTTTTGGGGTTAATAAGGTAGATACCGAGAAACTTTTCATTCCAAATAATACCTTTTTGAAGATTGACTTCAGAGTAACGATAACCAGAGACTTGACCAGTCTTGCGGCCAAAGATACCGTGGAGGTTAGGAACTTGCTTGGTACCGCCATCTTTAACGATGTGGCATTGATAACAACGAGATTTGAAGAGCTTAGCGTCAGCAGTAGCGTTGCCTTAAATCATGTTTAATAATAGAATTGGGGTGAAGAGATAAAAGAAGAAGAAATGAAGATAGATCTGTTTATTATCAAAGTCAATTCAATAGATATGCACTCTAATTAGTCATTCAGTTTTAACAAACCATGGAATGGTTGCTATAAGTACTTTATTTCAATTATAGTTTACTCTTGACTTCGTTTTCAGCTTCCTTCAGCCTTTTCTCTTGTTCCTCTTTTGACAACCTGACAACACCTTCCTGAGCTGTTGTAACGACCAGTGTGCCATCGCGACTGTAAATACGTCCAAACGCGACTCCACGTCCGCCATTCGTCCGAGGGCTATGTTTATCATAGAGTAGCCAATCATCAGCTCTGGCAGGCGCATGGAACCAAATAGAATGGTCAAGTGAGGTCATCATACCGATCGCTTTGGAGCTAAATGTTAAGCCATGCGCAACTGCTGCTGTATTCAAGAAAGCCGCGTCTGATGCAAAAGCGATACTACAAGCGTGCAATTTCATGTCGTCCGTTAGTTTACCGCGTGTTCTGAACCAACGTTGCTATTTTCAATCAGACTCAATTCTTTCATGTGTCAGTACACTTACATCCCGTCTACGTGGTTTGGTGTTCCCAGATACGACATCCTCGGTACTATCTATTGTCACATTAACGTATTCCATTACACCTGCCTATGAAATAAAAAAGTTCACCCTTTGTTCAATCTCCCCATTTGAAGGAACGCTTACGTCTTTAATTCTATTTTCAAGTCTTTTTAAAAATCGTCTTGGTGGATTATGTGTGCTTCTATACGCATTACGATACACTTCAATATCCCTAACAATTGATATGGTAAGTCATAATAAATGCGTTAACAAACCGATTTTTTACGTTGGCAAATTCTCGGGACTTGGAACGTCTGGCATCTCGGTCTATGTAAATTGAATACCTTGTGTTCTACAGATAGACTATGAATTTACCTGATGATTCAAGACGTATCCTTCCTCTGGTTTAGCAAAACTGCAAATACAAGTGAATATAGCTTTTCCTTTTTGTGTGGCCTTGACAATTCTAGTAGAAAATGATCTACCGTCTCGGATACGCTGAACGGCATAAATCACAGGACTTTCCACACTACATGCTAATATAAAATAAGAATGTAGAGACTAGGTTCGGTTAGAATTAAGGGCAAAAATTGGACTGACAATGAAACATACATGAACAAAAAAGTTATCTGGTACAGTATCCCAAGCTGCTTTCAATGCTTGAGCGACAATCTATAAATATCAAAGAAGGGAGATAAGGATCAGCAGTATGATAAGATTACTCTTACTTGTCCACCAAATACACCACGAGCGCCCAAAGGTAAGTGTAACTCTTTGCTCATGTATAAATTTGTATCAATCAGTTGTACATCAATGGCTCTTTCCATTTTTTGACCATAATCCAAGTCCTGTTCTGCTGTAAGCTTTTGCTCACCCAAAGAGAAGACATTTGTATATGCTTTGCTTGACATTCTTTTATTAAAAATGGAGAAAAAGAAAGGCTAAAAAAAGAGATATTGCTATTTTTTTTTATTCATATGATTTCCCAGGATGAGTTATCTTTCATGACAAGCAACATTATTCAAAGTCCCCCTCTTTTGTCTTTCCTAATCTGTCAATAATGCTGACACATCCCCCGCCTCATAATTACCCCAGTGTATGATGTAATGTAGATGAGGATGTATCTATTGTACCTGCCTTGATTGTCATCATCTTGAAAAAAAAAAAAAGATGTAGAACCATTTATTTTAAGTACATATTCTCTCAATCATCTTCCAAAACAGGAGGTGGATATTTAGCTAAGGATTGTTGATATTGATTAGGATAAGTTGTATTCAAGTGATTCTTTATCTTGCTGAGCTTAAGAAAGACTGAGTTTAAGTCTTTTTTGATCTGTTTGAGTAGTTTATTATGTTGTTCAAATTGCTTATGAACCATTTGATATCTTGCTGCACTAAATCTATTGAACGCTTCCAAGTTTTTCTCTGCTTGCATATATATCTTTAAACTATACTACTTTAGAAAAAGAAAATATCAAGCATTGTATTTTTACCACTCTTGTTGTTTGCTCATCAGTACTTGCATCTCTTGCTCATTCTTCAAGTTGAGAACATGTTTGGGTATAGTTTGAGACATGAAAAAAAAGGAAATAAAAATGTAATATGCAGTAAGTGGATATCATTTGTGACTTTTTTTTGCTCAAAAGTAAGCTACAAGTTGCATTCAACATAACCGCTCTATTGCTTTGACAACATATGAGCCCTTATCATTAGAGTAGTTCTAAATGTGATTTTACGCTGTTCAAGGTTGAATAAAGATATCCATTTATTTTTCTCAGTTTAACGAGAAATACCATATTGTGCTCTGTATTCCTTCATCAACTTCAATTCAGCTTCATAAGTTCCTTTTTCTTCCATGTATTCTACAATGTGATCCACAGTGATGATCGCACGAATGCTTACTCCATTCTTTTCTTCAATGGCTTGAATGGCGCTCTTACCAGAACCATCAGGTGCGACTTCAGCACGATCAACGGCTACGAGGACACCTGTGAGTTGAGCATTGTTTTGTCTAATGATTTCAATAGATTCATTGATAGCTGTTCCAGCAGTAATAACATCATCTACAATAACGACCTTGCCTCTCAAAGGTGTACCAACGATATTGCCTCCTTCACCATGATCTTTCTTTTCCTTACGGTTAAATGAGAAAGGAGCTTCCTTGCCATGATCGTTGGATAATGATAAAGCAGTGGCACAGACGAGAGGAATACCTTTATAGGCAGGGCCAAAGAGAACATCATATTCAAACCCAACGTCTTCGAGAGCAGCTGCATAGTATCTACCAATGGCACCCAAGGTCTTTCCGCTGTTAAATAAACCAGCGTTGATAAAATAAGGGGAGACGCGACCAGACTTGAGAGTAAAAGAACCAAATTTTAAGACGTCATTGGCGAGTGCAAACTCGATAAATTCACGTTGATAGCCCTTCATTTTTTGAAAAAAGAAAATGAAGAGAGAGAAAAGAAAAAAAATAGATGTGACAGTTTTTTATACTTTATTCAAAAATTATTCGCGCACTGATAATTTCAGACAGCAAATAATGATAAAAGAGAGCCCATCAGAAGCAAAAGAGTGGGATATAAAAGAAAAGATTAGTAAATCAGTTATTAAATTGATATTAAATACTTACATTATAAAAAAGAGGATTTATGATAGAAAAACAGAGAAGCAAGAAAAGTGAGTGAACATATAGAGAGATCATCAATACCTTATCCGAAGTGCATCATAGGTAGAGCCAACGATAACTGACCAGGAGAAAGAAGGGGAAAAAAGAAGCAATCCAGGGAAAAGAGAAGCGAGCAAGAAAGAGAGCGGATGAAATCAAGGTTTGGTAAGAACCAAACTATCCCCAGCTAGCATCGGTACTGTTTTCGATTTCATGATCTATAATACTACTTGTCAGTTTCTTACAAGAGTAAAGAATATAACATATCTTAGGGCTAGCTGGGGAGTAGCTGATTTGACTTTTTGGTCCAAAGAAGTCATGGTCAGACTATTTATATGAAGTCTCTAACAGCTTTTTCAGTTACGTGTTATTCATAAGTGTTGACCACATTTATCTTTTCTTCTCTCAAAAAGACGAAATTCATTGCCTTTTTAATAATAAAGAAGACATAGAAAATCAACTAAAGTAATGTGTGCGAATAATTTCTGAAAAAAGTTTATTTTAAATTTTTGACTCATGCGATTTTAAAAGAGGTACAACGACTTTTCCCTTGTTCTTTCCAGAATAAAGATAAGCAACACCGTCTGCAACATGATCGATTCCACTTGTACCAGGACTATCAATCAATACTTTCAGTTTGCCTTGATTTAAAAGTTCAATCATTGACTTCATATGCTTGCCATGCAAATGGGAGTAATCAGGCAAGAAGAAACCTGCGACTGTTCTTGATGTGCCCAGCAGTTTAAGTGTATCGACCTTATCGCCTTGCATACCATCTTTGGTTGAATAACTAGATAGTGTACCAATGACAATCAAACGACCGCGAACAGCCAAACTCTTTAAGCAAATGTCAAAGAAATTACCGCCAATACTCTCAAAGACGATGTCCACACCACGAGGATACTCCTTCTTCATGACCATCTTGAAATCTTCTTTTTTATAATTAATGACACGATCACATCCTAACTCCTTGAGCATAGCTACTTTATCGTCACTGGAACAAGTTCCGATAACATGATTGCCTGCTAATTTGGCTAATTGAACAGCGATTTGACCAGCACCACCAGCAGCTAAGAAAAAAAAATTACCAATTTAAATCACGTATCCGCTTTGCATATATATGTATATAAACTTACCGGCAGTAACCAAGACAGTTTCATTTTTAGTCATGCGTCCAGTTTCTGTTAGAGCAATAGAGGCGGTCAGGCCGGAAGTTAATAAGCCCAATAATTGAGGATTGCCATTCTATATATGCATATATATATGAATAAATAGTTGTTGTTTTTTTACAAGAAACTGATCTTACAGGCACAGGAATGGTCATCTTGTGAACGACAGCGCAATATTCAGCAAATGCGCCGTACTGGGTATATAATACAAAAGATCCAATCTTGTCTTTGGGAATATCAGGACCTACAGCAACAATCTGACCCAGAGCCTCGAAACCGACATCAAAAGGTCTTTACAAAAAAAAAGTGAGCGATATGAGTAGACAATAGTTTTTTGTATTGACTTACGGTTTGATTCCAGGAATGTATTTGCCATTTGTAAAGTTGATATCCGAAGCATTGATACCAACATAAAGGTTTTTAACAACCACCTGATTCTTCTTTAAATTATCTACCAAGTCTTGATAATTGACGGTAACAACGCGAGTCACTTTACTGAAATCGTTTCCGACTTCAATGGCCTGAAGTTTACGAAATGTAGTAGGACTATACTGAGTTAGTAGCAAATACTTTGTATCTTATTTGACTACTTTACTTTGTCATTGATTGAATGTAAAGAAAGCAAGATAGAAAAAAGAGAGAGAAGGTTTAAAAATGCTTATTTTCAAACTCACAAAATTTATCTTTGTCATCCAAAAAAGGTGTGTGAAGCCTAAATCCTTAAATGGAAATCTTCGTGTTTATGGCTGGTCCATTTGTTTATTTTATGTAAGAGTTTCCCATCCTGTAGCTTACAGCTCAACCAATTTTTTGAAATCAAGGCTAATCCATTTTTCAGTGTTCTCGTGACGTATTCTTCTTGCATACATCTCATTTTCTTGCTTTTTTCATTAATGGATTGAAAATAAAGAGCTCTTTGGATATTAATTAAATAGTATTCATAACACAGTGAATCAAAACTATGCCGACAATCAGCGTTACTCTCAGCATAAAATTACTTTGTTTTTATCTGCCCTGATAGGGTTTATCAGTCATTGTAGCAATTCAAATAAACTTTACTTTAATTGATTAAGTTGGAACTTTTTGTAAAAGCAATTGCATTAAGAATATTCGGCTTGTTTAATGACTCGATAACTTGTAAAAAGAACAACTTCAAGACTAATCAGCATGAATTTTTGTTTCGAACCGTCAAATTCTTATGGAGGATTTAATCCCTTTTAAAGTTGAACAAAGTGAGAATTGGTTCTTTTCTTTAGAAAATCTGAAGGCTTTCAATATTAAAAAATTAGTACTGTTAAACAATTTTATTTGTTATTTATAAAATATAAAGGCCATAAGGGGCACGTGATATTTTTATTATATCGTTTTTGCCCTGGCCAGTTCAAGTTGTGAGGCAGTATCTAAAAATCCCTCTAGGCTCGAGGGCAAAAATGCTTTGGCTGACAGATTCACGGAACAAGTGTTAAAAGCACTGCTATGAATAATTAAATAACCATTTAAGCAGTTTCTGCCCTGGGTCAGGAAGTGATGATGGCTCTTTTTCGTGGTATAAGTGATCAAGCTCATGTAAGATAGTGCAAATTACGGGCCATCTGATAGTCCAAAACGATCTTGTTTGAAAAGAGCGTGGCTTTCAAGTGGGAAGCTTATTTAAAAGGAGGAACAGAGGATCAGTTATAGACTTTGGTGTTTGTAGACGGTGATGCATGTCGAGGCAATAGATGGCATGTTGTTTTGTAAGGAGCTGTGGGGTGTGTCGAAGGCAGCGAGTAGTGTTATAACTGGGTAACCAACCAAGACGCCATCGTATGCATCGGCTTCTTTCTAGCCTTGTCATGGGTAACCAAAGGATTGGATCCGAAGAAATTGTTGGACGACACAGCGAGAGCAGATTTGAATTGCGTGCAGTACGCCGCTGTTCTACGTAGCCAGCAAATGTCGTTTATCGAATGGCTGAGCACCTACATTATTCAAATTACTAGATCATAAAAAATGAAGAGATTAATACGAGATATATACGCACCTCATGATGTTTCGACTTCCTCGCATCGGTTTGATGATCATCTACACAGGATGATATTGCATGTTTGTCCGTCCGAATGTGAAGGTCTTTTACACGAGGTAATCGGAAACCTATTCCAATGCTTATATAACAGGCCAAAGAGACAAAACAGCATATCTGCTATCGTTTAAGACAAAGAAACAGTAGAATGATCGTTCAAACGGTTCATAAATCAGCCTTCTGAATACAAACATCTCTTTTGTTGCCTAATTGCGAAAACAAAAAGGAATGCTGACGCAACCAGGTGAGAAAAGTATTTTAAAAAGCAATAAGGGAGATTTTTTCCAATTTTTTTTTGTGTGTGTTCCAACCTCCTGCTTGGTTACCTTGTTTTCTTACCATTTACACCATTTCCGGAAAGAGATGTCGCGCTGACTTGTCGCTTTTCGTATAAATTGTATTATAAAAATTGTAAAAATGCGACTTTACTTTCTGAAAAGACTGTACTTGAACTTGACAAAATTCCTGATGTCACAAAAGCGACCAACCAACAAAAGTGATAGCGAAACCTGCCCGCAAAAAGCAAACGGCTAGGGAAATGAAGCCGAGAGTCGACAATTCTCATCACATCACCTATTGCATCGAAAGTAAGTCCACCCTCACTTCTCCTGCTTTCTGTGAGCAATTCGATTTGTTTAGAAGGAACTACGCTTATTCGCGGTATAAGAACATTATATTCAAGTATTTGCCGGATGATTGCGATCGGTTGACAAAGGAATTCAATTTATGGAAAGGTTCCTTCGCAAGCAAACAGCTTTGGTTAGAGAAAATACGATTGGTGACAGATTTTGACGCACATCTCAGCAGTGCTGAATATGTGTAAAAAGCTATTCAACAAGAAATTCAAGTCTTGCCTGATGTCAATTGCTCCACATCCTTTCGCGTTTCTAGCCATGATACAACTCATCGCTCGATGTCACCATCAATCGATGGTAACGCCACGTCTATTGCCTCAAATTCTGATAACCAAGAGGCTAATGACTGTCAAGATTCTGTGAATACACCCGCGCTGGCAGATTCTGTTTTGAATTCCAGCTGTCTCGTTGCCACTGATAATGAGAATTCCACCGACGACTCGGCATCTGCGGATATGACAAGACACATACTGCTTACTCCATCACTGTGCAGTTCGAGTGTGAATGCCCAACTGATTCGCTGCAGCTGATGGATTCATACACTTTTCAAGGTCAAAAAACCTAGCTTTATCCTGACCAGTATAACGCATATAATCCCGTTTTGTATTTGTCTCTTTCATTCGGATATCTTCATCTTTTGGCTTTTCTAACAACATTGGACAAGTCAGAGAAGATTCATTGGGGACAGCAGTTTTCAAGTACTCAGCATGAGTAGCAATTGTCTCTAATAAATTCATTCTGATCAACAATATAGTTCATGGGCTCAGGGCCACCATTCTCATCAACATTTCCTTGCCCATCTTCATATAAAAATATTGTAGAATTATATATTTGTTTGAGTAGGTTTAAAGTGTAAGTTTTGAGTTATAAAGTCGTTGACGACAGTGACCACCAGATCTTTAACAGACCAAACAAGCAATTGAGTTATAAAGTATAAAAATAAAGTAATTTGTTAAAAATAAAAAGGTACAAGGACTATTCCGATCAGTAATATGAAGTTGATACTAGATCAGAAGGATTTTAAGTAAATAATGAAAATAAAATAAAATAAAAAAAAGATTATAAATCTTCCAAAGAAAGAATCTATAAGAGAGGTGAAAGAATATAAGGTTAGAAGGGTAATTTCATTCAAATATTCAATGTCTTGTCCAAGAAGGACGCAATGAGCAAGAGTATTTATACTGAAGAATTGTGTATTTAGACACAATCAGTTATGACTGACGGAGTACTAATGCTCCCTAGGTGGTGCAAAAGTACCAAATCTGTCACAATATTGTACTCATGTCAAATTGTAAAGTTATTAAAAAACACAAAACCCTGAAAAATAATACTCGCTCTCCTTTTATACTTTCGAGTGCCAAGGTTTCTAAGCAGGCGACGTGATTTCTAAAAATACGCTTCCATTTCTGAAAATATGAAATTGATTTGATTGATCTGTGACATCATTTTTAATTGGCTGCGACATTGCCTGTTGGATTCACTGTAAATTAGTTGATTTGGTACATTTTTTATAGGAAGATGTTGTAGAAAAAGATGAATCATAGATGACGAACAATTGAGGTCATTGTTTTAATATATACAGTCTTTTCAGAAAGTAAAATCGCATTTTTGCAATTTTTATAATACAATTTATACGAAAAAGCAACAAGTCAGCGCGACTCTTCTTTCTGGAAATGGTGTAAAAACCCAGATTTTAGTCTGTCAGACTAGCAAAGGTGGCACTTATTTGATTATGCTCAATACCAGCAATCTCGTCAAGTTTTTGGCCTTTTTTGAAAAACATAAAATTTGGTGTAGTTGTCACATTGTACTCGGAAGCAATGTCCTAAGAAAGAAGGTGTCATTCAGCGGTTTAAAGCAAAGATGAACCTACTGTATGTTGATCCACATATACTTTGACAAATACAACATTTGGATGCTTTTCTATGAGTTGATCAAGATAACCTTTTATCATATCAGAAGGATGACACATCTTGGCTGTGAATTGAA
This sequence comes from Rhizopus microsporus ATCC 52813, assembly GCF_002708625.1. Lineage (NCBI taxonomy): Eukaryota > Fungi > Mucoromycota > Mucoromycetes > Mucorales > Rhizopodaceae > Rhizopus > Rhizopus microsporus. The sequence continues at coordinate 257,771 of NW_019671921.1, read as the reverse complement.
CAAACGCAAGTTTATCTTGACCGATCAAGTCTTTAAATTCTGAGATGCTCTTGGGTTCTAAAAATCGATCCATGATTGAACAAAAAA